>NC_066591.1:7797500-7877500 GCF_905475345.1 Vespula vulgaris
TACAAACTTCTCAAATAGAACCAAAAGCTTTGATCGTGGCATATCGAGCGAAAAAGCTCAAGGATGAGGTGGAAGAGGATGAAGATAAGAAAAGGGAGAAGAAGAGGAGGAAGACGACGAGAAAGAGAGAGAGAGTAAGAGAGTGAAAAAGAGAGAGAAAGAGAGAGAGAGAGCGGATAGAGCTTTTTCCGTGAGTAGCACGGCCTGTTAATGGTGCTGTAAACTTAGGGATTACAGCACGTCGAACCGTAAGTTCATTTACGATCCGCTGAACCGCGGATATTGAAAAGGCACCGGGCACTGCATTATCCTCCATTTTATGATGGTACGGACGAACGCGTCGACGTGATATAGCACGACCGCACGTGATTAAAACGCACGGTGTTATCCACGAAGAGAGCTTTATGCTCGACCCTAAAATTCGCGCATTAACGGAATTTCGTTGAAAGATGTGATTATAAAAAAAAGGAAACAAAAAAAGAAAGAGAAAAAAAGATAAGTGGATATACACTTCGAACTCTGTTAGTCATCGTGACCTGACTTT
Source organism: Vespula vulgaris (assembly GCF_905475345.1). Classification (NCBI taxonomy): domain Eukaryota; kingdom Metazoa; phylum Arthropoda; class Insecta; order Hymenoptera; family Vespidae; genus Vespula; species Vespula vulgaris. Next base: position 7,798,045 of record NC_066591.1, read on the forward strand.
TTCACACCTTGTTACGTCTATTCATTTTTATTTTCCTCTCTTTCTTTTTTTCTTTTTTGTTTGTTTGATTTCTTTTTTCTTTTTCCTTCCTCTTTTTTTTTTGTTGTTGTTGTTGTCGTTGTTGTTTTTCATCGCGACTGTCCACACTTTAACTTAGATTATTTTTTAATATAAAGTTTGACAGGGGACTTTAACTCAAACGACGAGAGAAATAATTTGCGAGAAAACATTGAGAACTTCTCTTGGACCAACGGAAGCTTCGTGTAACTCTGTGAAAGTGAAAAAATGAATTCAAAATGTTAAACCGCTTTACAACTTAATATATCGGAATTTATTGTACGCCGATAAGAAGAGCCTCCCCAAGCCTCTAAACGAGAATTTATGATAAAAGCTGCCCACGAAGGATAATCCAGAACATTTTGCGTAAAAACGAGAACGAGCTGGCATGAACGATTGAAGCGCGTTATTGTCAATGAATATGAGATATGGAAAATTTTAATTTTGATATTGAACGAATTTCTAATAACGTTTACCAAAGGACATTAATTTAACGATCAAATTTATATTATTTAATGATCAAAAGGAAATGATTATCGATTATTTCCTTTGTCGAATTAATTTCAGTTCTTATTGTTAATGAATTTCATTCGTAGCATGTAGGAGTAAGACAAACCGATCGTATACGTACAATCGACGATCTACTAGAGCCTATATATAGATGCTTTCATAGGATTTAAGTCCATTTCGTATTCGCGAGAACGTAAGCTGGTTCAGGAACACGAGTGACAATCGTCTTAGAACACGCTTTTCACGGTCTAGACGAGATCTTAGGATTTCCTAAGAGAATGCTGAGTACGTTTGCAATTGCAATTAATATTGTAATTAAATCATGAGTTCCCAATCATTTCGATAATCTTCGAAGACGTCCTCTATAAATTGATTTTATCCAATTTATTGTATTAATACACACACAATATATGTATATATATATTTAAAATATACATATATTATACATATCTATATCGAAGTATAATATTATATATTATATAATATATATATATATACTAATATAGTACTAATATTGTAAAATAATAATAATTTATTTTTGATCTTTCAAAATTTACAATTTCTATGATAATGGAGTATTCTTTATATATATATATATATATATATATATATATATATATATATATATATATATATATTTATATCAGAAGTTAAGAATATAGGAAGGATAAGTTTATTTAAAAGTTTAATATTTACGACAGAGCCCAATGTTAGTCAACTATGTCTCATGGTTATCCGCTTATTTTCAAAAGACACATCACGGAAAGGCCAGCAATATTATTTCTTAATTGAGAAAAGCTTTTCGCCTTGTCGATATATCTTTCATTCAGTTCCCAAGGGAAAGAGATAAGCGACGGAAAAATCGATAGCTTCTGCTCGCGGTTTAATTGCACTGTGCACTATTGGAAAGTGGATAAGGCAAACCATCCCAGACATCGAGGATCATCTTGAGATACTACCGTTTGATCTAGGCGCGATTCTTTGCGGCATTCTGACTTTTCAAGAAGAATAATAATAAGATTAAAGAGGGTCAGGTAATCTCGGAAAAATGCGAATGCAAAATAAAAGGAAGAGTTAAAAAAAGCGTTGGTTAGAGTCGAAAATATTTTTTTGAGGAACAAGAAAACGTATTTACCCGTTCTTATCATCCTTAAATACTTTCCAAGATTTTATGTGGATATATCTATGTGAGAAAGAAAGAGAAAGAGAGAGAGGAAAATGGAGAGAAAAAAATAGACCATTGGATTAGAATTTATGAATCTTACATATGTACAATACAAACGATATAGCTATACCTCCTCAATTTCTCTTAATCGATATTAGATCGTATACGTGAAAGTAAAAAGAAAAAAGAACAAAAAAACATATTAAAGAAATATTATTATTTAATCGATCTCCTAGCTGCATTTTATCCTTCATAATCGCGAAATAGGATCGACTCGTCACAGTGGACTTTTAGCCGAACGTTTTAAAGCTCGCTAAACGGCCAGCTGACGTTGGAGGGCATTTAATTCGCTGGAAATGCGATTCTCCAAGCTCTGAAAAGTGCTCGAGTCGGTGCTGTCGCAAACGTTGCAAAAATAATGACGTTATCATTCGTCTTCATCGGCTTACATCCAACGGCCGGGGATCGGCCTCTACCAGCCGTTCTCTTCGTTGTTACTCCACATTTCCACACATATACATAGACATAGACATAGATGTAGACATAGACGTAGACATAGATATAGATATTACTAATACAGACACAAGCCGCCACGCGTACTTCTTCCGCTTAATCGATAGCGCAGAAATCCGTCCGTCCCTTCGGCCGCCCATCCATCCAACCATCCATCCATCCACCCATCCATCCATCCATCCATCCATCCATCCATCCATCCATCCATCTATTCATTCATCCATCCATCCATCCATCCATCCATCCGGCCGTCCGTCCATCCGTCTATCCATCCATCCATCCATCCGTACGTCTATCCATCCATCCATGAAACTAACGCAACGTGCAACGTGCTTCTGCAAGAAGTGTGCATTATCGTTGTCTCGCTTTTGTCGGCCGTCTTTCCCACACCCTTCCCATCCTCCCCCTCGACTTTCCTTAGCAAATACGTCGCACGAGTCGACGGTGGAGAAGGAGATGAAGGAAGAGGAATTCCAACGATGCCACTATGAAACGGTAAACACACGCGAGACAATGCAGACAAGACTATTAGCGAAATTTCGGACTTGATAAATGAGACTACGTCATGATAAAGTAACGAAAAAACTTATAATAGTTTCTACGTAAATTCTCATCTTTTTTCTGTATTAGTTTTTATATAAAGCGACTGATAAAACATAAATGACAGCTTCAACGAACTATGGATATATATATATATATATATATATATATATATATATGTAAAGAGATAAAAAGAGCTAAAGAGAGAAAGAGAGAGAGAGAGTGAGAGGGAGAGGGAGAGGGGAGAAGCATATTCGATGAAATTCGAGGAGGAAAACGAAACCGTACCTCTATAGAATGTATTTTAATATGTACCGATGAACGAGCAGGGTCGGAGGGGATGAAAGAGGGTATGAACGCGTACCACGTATCGTCTCGGATCGAGAATCACGACGAGTCCAAGGTAGTAGGAGAGAGGGACAGAGAGAGAGAGAGAGAGAGAGAGAAAGAGAGAGAGAGAGAAAGAGGAGAACAGACGTGGAAACCAGTTGGATTTAAAGGTCCGCTTTCATTGCTATTCCGAATCGCGAATCGAGCTTCCGCACGGCTTCTGTCGTCCTGTACGAAGGCATTCCTCTGATTGGTAAATCTACGGCTGCTCAATGATGCGTTTATTTGTCGAAGAATTAGGACAGGAAGCGAGACAAAGCGACGAGGATAAGAATGGGACGGTTAAGAGAGTTAGAGAGAGAGAGAGAGAGAGAGAGAGAGAGAGAGAGAGAGAGAGAGAGAGAGAGAGAGAGAGAGAGAGAGAGAGAGAGAGAGAGAAAGAGAGAGAAGTAGAAAGGGATAGTTTCTATCCAGTGGCAATAAGGGGAAAAAAGGAAGAGAGAGACAGAGAGAGAGAGAGAGAGAGAGAGAGAGAGAGAGAATTGCACACTGCTCTACCGCAATCAGTAAACCTGTAAAACATTGGATTAGGTGCTCCAGCCTGACCTTCCTCTCGATGTGTATGGTCAGACCGAGAACGGACTTCCAATTTCCAGGTGGATCTTCAATACACGCGTTTTCTCTCCAACCCTCAACTACGATACGTTATCCAATAGCGCTCAAATTATTCTTATTTCGTTCGTTCTCCCTTCTCTCTACGTACGGGCACAGATGCGAATGAGAGAAGGAGCGAACGAGCAAGTACACACATGCAGAAAGAGGATTTCAAACTCTTGTGTCCCTCTTATTCCGTTCTGGTCTGCTTCCTCTTTCGAGAAAATCTTTCAAGTATACTCGAGTAAACGGAGAGAAATCTATAAGATTAGGATGTAAGCGCTGTGTTGGATCTGCTTATGCGTCGGCCTGTAACCAATTCGTCGTTGGATGAATAAACGGGAATAAGTAAATAGGGAACCTTTTCGTACGTTTTCCTCTCAAGATTTCTTTCCAGTTTCTTTTTTTTTTCTTTTCTTTTCTGTTCTTTTCTTTTATTCCTTCTTCCTTCCTTTCTTTGAAACATCATTATGAAATTTCAAAGAAAATTATTGTTTTATTGTTGACGAGGGGAAAAAAAAGGAAAAGGAAAAGGAAACGAAAAAGAAGAAGAAGGGGGAAAAAAGGAAAGAAACAAACAAACCGATTACTTAGAGAAAATATAAGAGAAAGAGAGCGATGACTGTAGAAGAAAGAAATAAAATGTAAGGGGCTATCGCTCTGTGAAAAATGATATTCGAAAATATCAGGGATTCACCCTTTCTCCACTCCTTCCTAGGATTATATCCTGTGGCGAACGTTGCCGGGGTGAGATCTTTGTCGCAAAAATGTAAGCAGTAAAGTATCCTCACTTTTCATTTGGGCTTATCCCTTTTTGCCCGTCGGGCATGGCAGCGCATTTTCTTCAGGGTGCCTTTCCTTGCGATCCTTCAGACAAGGTCTCGAGCAACCACTCGACGATGTTTTCGTCTGAAATCGTCATGTAGCGTGTCGTAATCCGAAGAAGAGAAAAGAGAGAGAAGAGAGAAACGAGAGAGAACAGAGAAGAGAAAAAGAAAACGGAGTGACGAGGAAGAAAAAAGGATAGCAAGTGAAAAAAAGAAGATAGGAAGGAAAGAGAGAAAGAGAGAGAGAGAAAGAGAGAGAGAGAGAGGGTTAAAAAAGAAGAAGGAAGAAAAGAAGGAAGGAAGGAAGGAAGGAAGGAAGGAAGGAAGGAAGGAAGAAGAAAATCGGCAAGAGAGGCTGCTCACATTCTATCTCTTTCTCATTCTTTCCTTCAATATCTCCGTCTCACTCGTTCTCTAGCAGTACTCGAAGCAAAGGTGCGCACCCTATCGGTTGATCCCCACCCCAAGCGCAACGTTCTCTAAGGGTGGGGGTGCAGCTGCTGCGCGCGAAGTCCAGCGGCGCGCGTACGTGTGCGCTTGTGTCGTGTTCGCGTAGAGGGTGGGAGAAGAGAGAAAGAAAGAGAGAGAGAGAGAGAGAGAAGCGCGAGCGTAAGCGAACTTTCCCTAACGCTCGATGGCGTACCAGTGCGGATCGTGATTCTGCGGGACGCGCAGCGTCGCGCGTCGGCCTCTCTGCTCTCCTTCATTCTGCCGCTTATACTTCGCGTGTTCTTCGTGTATCGCAAAGAAAGAGAATAAGAGAGAGAGAGAGAGGAAGAGAGATAGGATAAATAGATATAGAGAGAAATGGAAACTTCGATCGTATAAATTAGTTTTGCAAGAGCGACAGAGAAAAAGAGATGGAGAATTAATAAAGTAAAGTAAGAAAGCGCGGAATTATTGGGGGAACGTCGTTTTCGTCGTTAAGAAGGTACGAATCGCGAGGATCGTGATAAATAAGGAAATTTAGATATAAAAAGAAATATATATTTATATTTATATATATGTGTGTATATATATATATAGAGAGAGAGAGAGAAAGAGAGAAAGAGAAAAAGAAAGTGGGATTATTTGAAAATGCGATTTACTTTATCGCATCGAACCGGCACGTTCCGTCGCTTGGGCAGCCCGCGCGGAACCAACGATCGAGAGAACGCACCGTTCAAGGTCAACGGCTCTTCCAAAGCCCTTTTCACCTTGGTCCTTTCTACGAGCGTGCTCCAGGATACTCGAAGAAACTAACTTTTGTCGTTACTTTCTTTCAGCCACTTCTTTCTCTTTTTTCTCCCTTGTAACTCTTTCTATTTCTCTTTCTCTCTTTTACTCTAATTCGTTAGCGAAAAAAGCGAGAAAGAGAGAGAGAGAGAAAGAGAGAGAGAGAGAGAGAGAGAGAAGGAGGGAGAGAGAGACAAAGAGAGAGGACATTTAAATCCTACCTACGCGAGGTGACTAGCCAGAGGTGCCGTTCACGCGCTCGCCAAACCGATTAATTAATCTCAACGCTCTGTGGACCGTTAGTAATTGCCTTTTTCCAGTCTCCTCGTTTCTACCCTCATTTTTCCTTTCCTTTTCTCTATACAGTACAAAGGAGAATAGGACGAGAGCAAGCTTAGCTTAAAATATTAAATGCTCGACGAAAGCAATGTTTATTAATTAGCCAGGACATTAATAATACTGGATTTTGCTTACACGTTGCCATCCGTTTATCTGATAGTTCACGAATCAATGCAATATTTTGTCAGGGCTGTGCGCGAAATTATGTCGGATAAAAAATATAAAATTAACGCGCCAACCAGGTGCATCATTCTGTATCGCGTGTACGACATTTAAACGACCGAAACCGAATACCGTTTACGAACGATCGCAGAGGGATGTTAATACACGGGGATAAAGGAGGAGGAGGGGAGGAAGGGAAATAGGTGAAATAGGTGAACAAGTTATCTCTCTTTCGCGTTTTTCGTATTTTCATGTGAATTACTCGGCTTGTCGATCTGTGACGTTTGTTGGATAAAAGAAAAATAATAAATAAATAAATAAATATATATATATATATATATATATATATAAATTTAGGAACGACTCGACATTTTTTATTTCTATACGCATCGACAATATTCATATATTTTTTCGCGATTATTATTTTTCAAGAGATAAATCAAACACATCGAGGATTTCGAATTGAATAAAAAAAAAGAGAAAAAAAAAAGAATATTTTCATTAATAAACGATTTCAACGATCAATCATTTACAAAGCTTGCATATAAATCTAATGTGTAAGAAATACAAAAGATTGTTTAGAGAGTTAAAAAAAAGGATCGAATCCTAGGAACACGTCTTTCCCTTCTTCACGCTCGAAAGCATATCGAATTCGAGATTCAGCTTCCTTGGAGTCACCTGGCAGTGGTCGGACCGGATCCACGCTCGATCGCGTTTTACTATCGCGATCACTCGAAGAAGATCTTCGTCCTGGTCTTCTTCGTCCTCTTCGTCGTCGTCGTACTCGTCGTCGTCGTCATCAGGTGAACAACGTCGGGAGATCGTAAGGCGGCCAACTCGGGTGGACTCATTGTCAGTGGTATTTCCAATTGGCCCGTTGCGATCTCCGGGAGTGAAACCGGTTCGACGACCAGCCCTGTCCTCGTCCCTCCGTCCTTCCTTCTACCCCTCCCCCACTACCCCACCCCTTTTTCTCTCTTTTTCTTTTACTCTCTGTTTCTCATTCTCTCTCATTCTCTCTCATTCTCTTTCTCTTTCGTTCTTCGTCCGAGCTCAACTCTCTTTTTCTCCTCGCTCGATCGCTCTCGCCTTAGCAGCGGACTTGCTGCTCCTTCGCCCCGGCTACTAGTTCCAACGTCGCGAGTATTTTCAGTGCTCACGAGACTCTCAACGTTCTCCACGAATGATCACCACGGAAGTTACCGACCGGTTTCGCTTCTTCTTCTTCTTCTTCTGGTTCTTCTTATTCTTCTTATTCTTCTTCGGAGTTCCTCTTTTCCGCGAGTTCATTGTCGAAACATCCTGCAGTGAGTGAGAAATCCCGTCTATAATCGATTCTTATGAACTTGGATGATATTAAACGAGTTCTATTGTGTTCAAGTTAAATCCGATCGGATAAGATTTCTACGAAGATTTTTTAATTGTGTTTACATATTCATGAACTCGAACGGACCGAGAACAAAGTGACCAACTTGGAGATTCTTTTTTTTCTGTTTTACGAGACAACGAAAGGATATTGAACTTTTTTTGTCGGCCTCGAATTGTGTTCTGTCAACGAATGTGAACAAAACAAGCTTGATAGACACGAGTGAATTGTGAAAAGAAAGAAAGAAAGGAAAGAAAGGAAGAAAAGGAAGAAGGAAGGAAGGAAGGAAGGAAGGAAGAAATAAGACGCGAGTGTCGTCAGTAACACGCGAAATGCACCCTCCGGATCGTTGCGTGCGCGTCGTCGGAGTCGCGCGCTTTTCACTCGCATACGCGAATCTCGACGATGAAACGTGTCGATATTCGTCATAACAATTTTCAGAGAAGATCGTACGACAGTGTTTTTCTATAGGTTAACGAACGTCTTCTATAAAAAGGAAAGGAAGAAAGAGAAAATATCTGATAAAGTCTTTCGACTTCGAACTATGAAACGGACTGTACTGTGCACGATAAGACCCGGATAAAACTCATATACAGAGACACAGACACAAAGAATTCCTCTTTTTCTTTCGTAGTGGACATGTGCGTGAAATGGATTCACCACGACCTTACCGGTTATTCGTTCGAGTTGTTAGTTCGCCGCGTGTGTGCATCGAGATTATAAGTATAGATCTGTTTTAGATAAAAGAGGAAGAACAGTTGCAAATATTACGAGAGAGAGAAAGAAAGAGAAAGAGAAAGACCTGTCTAAGCGTATGTGTGTGTGTGCATTTATGTATTCGGGTAAACACGCCTATGCTCGAACAACAACCACCAACGGTGGTGACGCGTAACGGCAGTCGCGTTTATCGAATTAGGCTTAACGTCGTCGTCGTCGTCGTCGTCATCGTTGTCGTCGTCGGTGGCATCGTGCGTAAGGTGGCAATAAAATTCATTCGAGCATCATGGATGCGTGGAATCGCGGAAGGATTATCTACGCTTATCTCATATGGGTCGTCTTCAAGGCTACAGCAGCTGGAGGACTGTCCGGTGAGTAAAACTTTTTTCTTCTTCGTCCTTTTTTTTTCTCCTTCTCTTATTTTTCTTTCGATCCCTTTTCAAGTCCTTTCTACCTTTCTCCCTTCTTCTTTATATTTCTGATTCGATAAGAGTCGTCGTACCTCGTGAAAAACTACGACGACGGATATTGCATAGGCTGGATAAAGATAGGCAGAGAATAGGAAGAGAGCGAGTGAGATAGATTTCTTTATCCCCCACGGCAACTCGACGATGGACCGAACGCGAACAAACTTTTCCGATAATGAAGTAACTTTTGTTACGTGGCGAAGTGTTACTTGTAGCTTGATGCGACAGATATAACGTAGCTTCTCGACTCGAAGCTAAGAAGAGAGAAGGATAAAAAGAGTATAGGAGAGAAAGGGTGAGAAAGAGAGAGAGAGAGAGAGAGAGAGGGAGGGAGAAAAAGGGAGACAGATTCATTGGTATCGATCGTAATTAAGGCTCCACGTCGATGCTAACGATCGCTGTTTTCGATCGTTGACGGTGCCAGGGTGATGAGGAGGGTGGCGATTCTTTTCACCTCAACGTCGATAGGGAAAATAACGTTTCCTCGTGAAATATCGGTCGCCTGAAGTGTATCGAGGAGGATGGGAATGAGAAAGGTCGTTCGAATACGAGAGAAAGAGAAAAGGCAAAGTCCGCTTTTTGAGAGACATAACGCGACTGTCATTTTGATCCGAGCGTATATTTCGTAGATATGCGTGTGTAAGAGAGAGAGAGAGAGAGAGAGAGAGAGAGAGAGAGGGAAAGGGAAAATAGAGAACCGTCGATGCTTTTACGCTGAAAATCGTAGCTTCTGCTTTAATCTTCCTGACGGCGACGGTGATTATTACGGGACGCGGAGAAATAGTACGTCGAAATAACGGAGAGAAAGCATTTTTAATCACGGCACTCTTGAGCCGGTAAATATCTGCTCGTGCTATGCTTCGTGGTAAAAAGAGATAGATAGATAGATAGATAGATAGATAGATAAAGAAAAAGAGAGAAAGAGAGAGAGAGGGAGGGAGATTGAGGGTGCAGGATGAGAGTTAGAGAGAAAAAGAAAAAACTAGTGAATATGAATGTATGCAACGTTCCGGCGAAGGGTTCGACGCGAGAATTACTTTAACCTTTTCCTTCCCAACGAGCGTGCAAGCTGCCCTCGTCGTAACTGTAAACAACGATGACGAGATAGCCTCTTTCCCGCGCCCGCGCGCTCGTTCGCGAGAGAGAGAGAGAGAGAGAGAGAGAGAGAGAGAGAGAGAGAGAGAGAGAGAGAGAGGGAAAGAGAAAAAGAGAGAGAATGCGAAAGAGAGAAAGAGAGAGAAAGCAAGCTTCTTTTATCGCGAAAGCGAACAACCTCGTGTATCGGATATAATGTAGACGGCGCATAAATTATGTGGAGAGACCTTATCGGCTTCGATTTAATTAGCTGTCCATTCCGTAAGAACTTATCGTGCGGTACGACGTTACGAAGTTTACGTGTACTCGATTTCCGTCGAAAATCTACCAAAGTGAAATGTAATTAAAATCAAATAATTATAATAATGATAATAAGAACAATGACAATAATTTCTATTTCTATGTATGTCGGTCGATGAGTTTCATAAAAAAAGTGTGTATATATATATATATATATATATATATATATATAATGTCAATAGTCTTTATTTCATTTTCTTCTTCTTGACGAACAAACATTTTAAATGACCATTATTGTACCGCGTTGAAAAGATCCATCACGATTTATCCACAAAGACGATTACACAAGCTTGTTTTCCAAGGGAAAGACGTAAGTGTAACGTGAAATCTCATTACCGCAAGCCTGACCACGTAGCTCAAAACCTGAATTTAATCAGAGCGTTCGCAAGCATTAACTCGCACTTGTTCGTAATATCCGTAGCTCTCTACAATATTTCTAGACGTTGGTGAAAGTGCAACTGACATTAACGAGTATATAATATCTATTGATTATAGCTGAATACTTAATAAAAATGATGAATCGCTTGAATCACAAAAAATACTAAAGAGGGAACTAAATTATATCTTTTATTAATAAAGAGTAAGAGTCTATAGACAATACAAAATTTATTATTAACGTGTTCAACGTTGAAAAAAAAAAGAATATATATATATATATATATGTTTGTATACGTATCACTTTACACATCAGCTATTATCAAACTATCCGTATACATTTTTATTTAATTAAAATGTAACAAATGTTACGACATTTCGATTCATGTCATTTAATTTTCCTCAAGGGAAAAAAAGAACGCTATTTTAATTAAATTTTGTTTTGAAAGGGTCTCTTCAGAAAAATCAGGTCGTGTTTACGACCTTTCGGGCACTTGATAATAACTATATAAATGATGTATTTTACATGGTGAAAATGTTTCTCTTTTCTTTCTTTTTGGATTTATTAATATCGTTTTAACTAGCGTTACGGCGTTAACAATATTAACGAGCCGAGCAAGTGAGAATATGTTATTAATGAATTTAATTACTACAGGGGGGCATCTGTCGAAGTAATGATAATAGTTCACGTGTACCCATTAGAGAGAGAAAGAGAGAGAACGAGAGAGGGAGAGAGAGAGAGAGAGAGAGAGCGCACGAAAGCGAGAGAGATCACAATCATCGAATATATATTCGAAAGCTAAAGCGTAGCTAACGAAAATCAATAACTATATATTTCTACTCGTGCATTAATCTTCGATTGGAACGGTTCGATTTCGGCCGACTAAATCGAGTTATTAAAAGGCCGTAACTTTTTGCTGGCCATTTCGAAACGAAGATAAGCTGTGAGAAATCACCAATCGAGCTGGTCGACGATGATATTAACGAATAATCTGCTAAACGATTATCGAAATTGTACGATTATCATATGAAATAACATATGTAAGATAGAGATAAAAACGCAACTCCAAAAAATAGGATATCGATCAATTGATCAATTGAAATCATCGTAATTAAAATTATTATCATATGATTTACGTTGACCGAAAATGTTCTCTCTCTTTCTCTCTCTCTATCTATCTATCTATCTATCTATCTATCCATTTATCTATCTACCTATCTCTATCTCTCTCTATTTTCTTTTTCTTTCTTTCTCGTACACTTTTGGATTTATACCGTGAAACGAAACCGAGTTAACGTAAACACTTGAGGTTAGAGCCCTTTCGTTCCTATGCTTCTTTTTGTTCTTCTTTTCTCTTTTTCTTCCTTCCTTTTTTTATTCTCATCTCGTTTTCTCTCTTTCTCTCTTTAAACCGCGCATCGGTGTCGGTAAAGGCTTTTCAGACCGCAAATAGAAGGCTCGATGACGAAGTATGTGTGCATTCACAGATGAGCTATAAGTACGTTGTACGTACGTACATATATACGTAGATACAATCCTATGTATAATCCTATACGAAACGCTCGAAACGAAACTGCTGCGACTTTTGCGAATTTGAAAAGACCACGTGAAAAGAGCCGACTACCTATCGTGTCGTCGTTACTACTATTCCTGCCAGCTTTTGCTTGTAGTGCATTTACTTCTATACTATATCTTAATACGATATATGTTTATTAAAAGAAGACCGTATTCCGTTAGAATGTTGAGAAGTTGTAACTTCTATTGCTTGTTGCTCCTAAGAAGCACGAAAGGAAGATAGTTAAGGAGATGAAAGGAAAAATAAGAGAAAGGGAGAGAAAAAGAAAGAGAAAGAAAAAGACATAGATAGATAGAGAGAGAGAGAGAGAGAGAAAGAGATACGGTGGTCGAAGTTTAATTATTGCGTTAATTATTGTTGACATTTATAATACGAGGATGGATAATCAAGAGAAGATTCCTCGTCTCGCTAAACAAGGCGAAGGCTGCCGTGTTTCCTCGGAAATATCGGTCTCTTCGTGTAATTAACGTGATCTATTCGTGGCCGGGATTTTCTCAGGGTGAAACGTTAATATTCCTTGCTTCTCTCTCTCTCTCTCTCTCTCTCGTATATACATACATTCTCTTCCTCTTAATTAGCATTTATTAAGAACATACAAGTATAAAGAATTTTATGTAAAAATGTTTTTACATAATTGATTGTTAAACTTATTAACAAAATGGAATCATAATTTAAAATGAACGTGATTGTGAAGCGATGCGAAAAGAAACTAATGGTTCGTACTACTAATGAAATACAAAGGTCGAGTAACGAAGTGTTGAAGTTGGTATCGAGCAGTTACGAAGATATACGCCGATAGGAAAGTATAGAATCGCGAAAACGTTGGGATATATTTTTCTTTAGAATTTCATATATATTAAAAAAAAAAGATGTTGAGTGTTTTCATCCATCAAAGAGGTAATATTTGAAACGTTACAAATAATAGGAAATCGTTCATACATATCTTGTTCGTTATTTGATATTTAATCGATTATTTTAACGTTTCATTATGATACTTCGATCCAACGTCTATTATTAAAATATAGAAATTATCTTATAATTGATAGTATAATAAAGTAACAATCCCTTTTCTAAGTTAAACACAAACTAAATTGAAAACGTTATCGTACTTTTCATTATTGTTAGAAAATTTGATGTAAGCGTTGGATGTAATTGCGCCACCGCAAATATCGAGCCCGACCTGACAACGACGGAGGGTAACATTTCAAGGGAATTCATTCTCCATGCGGCATACACGCGAATTAATGTTTGTGTAAAGCTTCGGCGGAAGAACGACGAGGGCGAGAATAACGACGACGAGTGGTAGACTTATATTCTCCACTACTGGGTACTATACCTATCAACCTGTAGATTTTCATTAAGCTTTCCGCTAGAATAGGTAAAATGCTTTTAGTGAAAGCTTTTGAAGCGACGATTATTAAAAAAAAAAGAAAAAAAAAAGCGGTGCTCGTTAATAAGATCGCGTGAGAAAGAAAGAAAAAGAGAGAAAAGGTAATAGGCGATTGGTATGGAAAAGAAAAAAGCAAAAGTAGGAACAATAAAAATGAAAACAAATAAGTTCTTTGAAGGAATTTTTTGATCAGACCAGAAAGAAGGAAGAGATGAAGAAAAGATAGGTCAGAATTTTAAGCGACATAAACGAGAGAAACGAAACGTATGTTATATTCCAGTCCCAAAGGCGCTGCAAAAATATGTCAGCCGGAAAATGGGACACTAACAATCGTACCGTTCTGACCTCCTTATCGTCCCTCTCGACTCGACACCTCTCATGGCGCTTATAAATCTTACCGTTACCGTTAACGCCTATCTGTGTGCTCTATATACGTGTTTCTCTCGCTCCGATCCTTTCCATACATATACATATACATATACATACACATACATACATATATATATATGGATATGTATATGTATATCTAGACATGCGTATACATATGCACATATAGACACATTGCCAAGCTTAACGTCAGCTTTAATGAACACTTACGAGTGAATATCGCGCTAAATGTAACGCCCTCGCGATGTGGTAGAGACGAGAGGGAAGTAAATGAACCGTCCACCACGAAGAAAGGTCGCATTCCGGAGATAGTGGAGCGTTCTCTCTGAATTAGACCTAAGGAATGTAGGTATCTACGTGCACGTTCACGTATATACTTATATACGCTGAAAATTTACAGGGTGTGCGTATACGAAACGTATGTATCTGGGATGTACTCTGACTACATCCGTACACTGTGCGACCTCACTATCTCTATCTCCCTTTCTCTCATTTTAACAAATGTTTGCATGTGTTTTGCTCTGTCAACCACGTACCTACTTTCTATATATGTGTATATATATGCATATATATATATATACATTTATATCGGAATCGCAATTAACGGCTACATTTCGCAACATTACTCGTTTGATTTTATACTATATCTTCCTTCCTTCCTTCCTTCCTTTTATTCATTTTTGGTCATTCCCAGTTTCATCGATAAGCGATTTTTAATTCTACATGGACGTTACTAGCAAACGTGTTTTAGACATTGCGAAAGAAGACGAATTGGAAAATGAGGTTTAAAGAGGTTCAAGAGAGAAGTAAAAGGAAAGGGGGAAGAAAAGCGGACGAAGGATGAAAGGAGGCTGATGAAATTGCAGAATTCTCTTCCAGAAGCTCGAACGGCTATCGATTAACTATCGGAGATGCCACCGCGACGAGCGCATGACGTTTCGAACGAATGTTAATTGGAGAAATTCTTGGATAGTACTTGGTGATTCGTTATCTCGAAGACGGTGAGGAGGGATAGGAGACATAATTTTGACCTCTTGCAAAAGAATTCATGACCGAGTGAATTTATTATGAAGCGACGACGTCGAGTCCTTTCTCGATGGGACTTCGAGTTTTCAAGTTTTTGAGTTCTCTCATCCCTTTTACAAATTCCATTGCAAAAATATGAATTCTTGGAATTACAAGCTACGGATTCATAACCGTATATTTTGTCGACGGGAAGAGTTTACTTCGAAATCTTACGTGTGTCCCGTTTTCACGAACCGCTTCGGGGTACATATTTTATTTCGACGCGTGGAAGAATTCAGTGTGTACGCGTAACTTTGTGCGTCTGTGTATACGTACCGTATACCTACTCGTTCGTATAATTTTTTATAAAATATACTACGTCATAGATTTTCTACCTTTTCATACAACCTCCTTCGTAGATTACATACGACACAAAAGGGAGAATAAGAATTGTCGATCTCCTCTCTTCGAGATCTCGATCTTTTATTCCTAGCATCATAGGCGAACGTTAAAATTCGATTTAAAAATTAAAAAGCCAATAAATCGTACGCTATTTCGAGAGAATCGAACAACACGACAATAGAGACCGCACAATAGACGTTCGTTCATATACCCATAGATCGTTCATATTACCCTCCATTATACCCCTAAGATCGATCCGAAGAATTTTTATTCGCAAATTATCGTCGATCATTGATTAAAAATTGAAAATGAACTCTTCGTTCTTCTATGGACTTCAGTTTGAAAGTCAAAAGCGATATATTACGTTGCTCTTTTTAGATGATATTTCGTCGCTGGAAACACGGGCCAAAGTCTCGGAAAGGAAAAGTTCTCGTTTGATCCTCGAAGCGTTAGCGTTTAAGAAACGCGCGAAACGTAAAGGTATTACGTAAGGGAAATATATTCAAGTAGGAGAAGAAGAAGAAGAAGAAGAAGAAAAAAAAGAAGAAAAAGGAAAAGAAGAAAGAGAAAAAGAGTCGGGGTTGAAAGGATAAAACGTAAAACGACGTCACGGATCAGAGAGCAAAGCCAGTCAAAAATGAAGAACGCACGTGCGTTCTATAGATTTCGTTCTTCGTATTTCACGTAGATACCTACCATTTAGGATGCATCAAATTTGGAGGAAACCAACCCTCCTTTCTCTACCCGAATATCCCGTCCAACGTAATTATCGATATCTTCTTGCCAAGACGTGGCCGTATATCTAATCTTACCGGGAAACGACTGATTCGATTTTCAGCAATGCTACCCCATAATACGGAGAAAGCGCTTCTCTCTCTCTCTCTCTCTCTCTCTCTCTCTCTCTCTCTCTCTCTCTCTCTCTCTGAAGGCGTTATCATTGGAACTGTTATCGTCGTTAATTTCATAATCGATATCAATGAATCGTACACGCGAGAATATGATATACATTTAAACGATAATTTGAAGACATATGTATAACTTACTAAGGTAGATGCAATTACGAGAAGATCAAATATTTTTCTAGGTCATTCTAGTAGAGTATAATCTTTTGGCAAGAATCCAGATCATGGTCAGTGGCTCGTACCCTCGTCGTTTTGCCGACCTATGTTTTGATCACGATGGTATTTACGGAAAAGAGATCGGAACGTGTATCTTTTTTCTTTTTTCTTTTCTCTTTTTTCTTCTTCTTTTTGAAATGAAATTCCGAATTAACGTCTAGTTTAGGAGATTAAGGAGAGTAATGGACAAAAATTTATATGAACCGAAAAGATTGTAAAATGGTATTATCTATTGTTACTCTTGTCTTGTGCCTGAGGATATTCGTTTCATCTGACTTATACTAAAAGAGAACTCATGGTAAAGTGAGAACTTTGTTAGAAATAACGTCAAAGGATTCGGTGAGGCCACGTCATTTGCATAAGTATGTTCGTCTATGCATTTATATGTTGAGTATGATATTCTTAGTATAAAAGAAGAGAGAGAGAGAGAGAGAGAGAGAGAGAGAGAGAGAGAGAGAGAGATCAATGATGATCGTTTCGTCTTATGAAACTTAGAAAAGAGATGGTAAAGTAGCACCCAAGGGACCTCGAGTTTTATTTCCCAGCAACGTCGTCAATGATTTACGTCCGATCATAACGAAAGGGAATTAATTCGAAGATTTAAATCCTTCGGAGATGAGGTTGGGAGTTCGCCTTAGAATGAAAATATCGATCGACGAGAAGAAAAGAGAAGGATAGAGAAAGAAGACGAGTAGAAAGAAGAAAAGATGGTGGGAAGTAAAATGAGGGAAAAGTAAGGTGCTCGTGTGAATGCCTTTGCGTTTGCGATAAGTCGGACCAGTCATTGGTATCGATGAAATTGAATTTCTCAAGAGCGATTAAGAATTGAACGAGCTTGTCGTTCTCCTTTTTCTTTTTCTTTTTTTTGTGATTTCCGTAGGGAAAAGAAGTGAAATAATTTGCTAGCTCGAAAAGAAAAAAAAAAGAAATGACGGATTTTCATTTTACGTTCAGATTATATTTTATTTGTGGAATTATATTTTTCATTTATTAAATACACACAAACTATGTATATATGTATGCATGTATGTATGTATGTATGTATGTATGTATGTATGTATGTATGTATGTATGTATGTATGTATGTATGTATGTATGTATGTATATACGTCGAATTGTTTATCTAAGTTATTTGCAATAGATACAAACTACTAGAAAATATAGCAATGATCAAATGAAACATACAAACATGATTGAAAATGGTATAATGGTGATCGAACCATGGTTAAACAGTATCTATCTTGACTCGGCCCTTTTACTCAAAAGAGTTACAAGCTTCGCGCTAGATAAACCGTCATTCTCTGTGTTCGCTCATAGCTGATTCTCGATAGAGCGTATAGAATTAATCAAGCAGGCCGTGTACGCGGTCTGCATTATTGTGTATGCCCGTGCGAACCAACTTTACCAGGGAGCTTTCCGCGTTGCTCGTAATACTTCGTGAAAGTCAGCGTTCCAATCGCAATCCCTTTGTGATAGCATTGTGATCGCATGTCAATGGTAAAGCTTCGTCGTTTCGTTAACGATTCTCTTCGAAATAATCGAAGCTACCTTCAGATTTATAAAAGCGACCGATTGTGCTCGGTTGTTCTTCGTTCGACAATAATGATAAACTTCGTTGTAAACTTTCAAACTCGGCTGCTTTTCCAAATGAATTTTGTAATCTTCTTTAACTTAGTAAATGTACGCTCGATACGGTACATACTTTGTTCTTCAAATTTTCAGATTGAATCCAATCATTGATCTAAACTTTCAATCATAGTTTACTTTGAACGTTTCGATTCAACAATGATTCATCAATATTCTCTAATTTCCTCTCGATCGAATTGATTGAATTAGATACGTTTGAAATTCGTTAAACAACATATCCCTTCTACTTTCTCTTATTACATCGAGATATTTATTAGATTGATGGACCGTAGATAAGTAGGATTATTGCAAATCGTTGAGGAACAATCGATCGTTCTCTCCGTTACAAATCGATAGCTGCATACCATTGTTTTTCCAGTTAATGCAATAGTAACGGTTAATAAAATGGAAGTGAAACCCGCAATGCGTTTTCACATCGCTTCCGTTTACGAAACTAGGTCGCTTTGAAAGTGGTAGTTTATTAAGGCTTACCTAGAAAGCTTTATATACAATACTGTCCCTTATTTTATTCCTTCGGACAGCTGTCATCGTTCTAATAGGATAATACGTTTTCTCTCGAAGCTCGATTTAACGGTTTCGCGGTGAGTCGAGCGTTCCGAAATTTCTATAACTCGAAGTAACACGTTACCGAGCGGTAACAGTTTCGCTTTAACGCGTAATCGTGACGCGCATTAAGTCCGTTTACTCCATTACCAAAGTTCCTCGAGCTACGTGCAAACAGTTTAATGTCTCTTCTCTCCCCTCTCTCTCTCTCTCTCTCTATCTCTCTCTATCTCTACTTCTCTTTTGGAAAATTTCTGTTTCAACAGTAAAGCAAGTCGAAGAGTTAAACGATCGCGATAACGATAATGAATATAAGAAACGTTACTATGACAACATCGGTCCTTTCATGATCGATTTTAAGTATTAAACGAAAAGTTCTTTCTCTCTCTCTCTCTCTCTTTTTTTCTTAAGTACGTCCATAGATATTTACGAAGAGATTCACTGGCATGAACAACATCGGTAAAGTGTTTGGCTATCTCTCTTCCTCTCTATCTCCCTCTCTCTCTCATCTGTGGTCTAATCTTTCATACAAAGTGTAGCGGTACTATGAACACAACGGCTGGAACCATTCCGCAATCATAATGCCTGGAAATGGTCCCCTAACGCATGCGGGAATCGACGAGGATACGAGCCAGGTCCTAGCTAGTATAGTCGCTATATATATTGCCAGACACAATAGGAGAACCACCACGCGAGTATCGACTGGAAAGGCAAAGGCAAAAAAAAGGGAAATGCGAGCGCTTTCGAAAAGAGGGGTAAAAGGGAAAAAAGAAAGAAAAAGAAATCACGACAGAAGAGGTACATACGTCGGCGGTTCTTTTGATCTGGCTCGCTTTCGGAAGTTTTTGAAAACGATCGTTCGATAACACACACAGACACATACCCGTTCGCGAAACATACTTTTACATATATAAAGAAAGAGAGATAAAGAGATACGGCATTCACATATATAAACAGGTAGAAGATGAATTCGTAAAATTTCTTTCATTAGGCGAATGTAACGAGATATGCTCAAAAGTCGATCTTCTTGGGATCTTGGAAGGTTATCGCGACCGTGAACGTAATTACGAGCACAGAGGGGACACATTTTTAGTCCGAGACTTTTTATCGAACTCCCCGTTCCAGCTCCGTAATTTCTTATCGGAGAAAAATCACCATTGGGCGGGATGGAGAGGAATAGTGGAGGGGGGTGGGTGGATGGGTGCTTCGACCGAGGGTGTTTCAGGCGATAATTAGCGTTAAGCTTTTCGCGCGTCAGTGGTCCCCTCATTATCGATAACCTGTCGTGAACGCGCTATTAGTTACGCATTATCGAGTAATTCCCACTTAAAGTTAATCTCCTTGATAGATCAGCCACTTTAGTGCTATCTCTTAAAGTAATCTTTGGATTTAACTATGTACATATATATGTATATATATATATGTGTGTGTGTGTGTGTGTGTAAGATTTCCTTTCACGACTATTATTATTATCTCTACGAAAAAATTTCAAATTGTCCATGGAAAATGTGTTCGATAAATCGTTTGAAAGCGATTCGATTTGTACATGTATATATACGTGTTAAGCGAGTCGAACTGATCACTACGGAATTTTACGATCTCGATCAGGCATGCTAGAGTTAATGCGAAATAATTGGAATCGTGATTTGTTTAGTTCAGTGGAACGTCACGATAGATGCAACAGAGAGAGAGAGAGAGAGAGAGAGAGAGAGAGAGAGAGAGAGAGAGAGAGAGAGAGAGATGGGGGAGGAAAGAGGATGAAACTCTGAGTGCTAGTGAAGCATTCTAAACGGATTTAATTATTCTGGTTGATTTGAGGAATTTTAATCACAGAGTCGTTTGTATATCCCACAAACGAGATTCGCTTTTTAATATATCGGGTAAACAGATATTATAGGTTCGTTCCCATAACACCATTTCAACGATACTAGAACAGAATTGTAATAGGAAAGAGAAACCAGTGCGTGAACGACGTGATTTGCATAATAACGTTATGCGTACTATTATATTTGAATTGTATTATACGAAATGATCATGGTCGTTCTTTTATCGATGCCAAGATAAAGTCATAATTTCCGATCATTGATTGAAAACGATTTTGGAACCGTTTCAATTTGCAACTACGTAGCTATAGATATATATTTTTCTTGTCGAGAAAGGAATGAACGGAGAAAGGTAAGGGCGAAGATATCGAAAAATTTTAATTCGTTTGATCGTTTCAATATAGTTCATAAATTTCTTTTCTTTTGGATTTCTCCGAATTACCAAGAACGTCAATTCTTGAATATATAATGATCTCTTTTATCAAAAGAAATATTTTTCTTCCCTCATTCGATATTTTAGTTATGTAAATTATAGCCCTGAAAAAAAATATTCGAAATCAGCGAAAGATACGAACGTTGGAAGACGTCGAAAAAGATAAATGCGAGCACATTGCGAGAATAAGAAAGAAAGAGATAGAGAGAGAGAGAGAGAGAGAGAGAGAGAGAGAAAGAGAAAGTAGTTCGTATCTTTCGCCCCAGGGTATAAAATATGAAGCGTGGACCGCTAGTAAGATCTCGTTTGGTTGCGTTTAATTCGCATTTCACCTTTTATTACGTTTCGGAATGGAAACGCGGGGAAAATAGCGGCACAGCCTCGTCTTATTAATTCCATTGGCTTTTGCGAATTTTCATTGGCTCCTTTTCCCTTAAGTTTTAGCAGCTTCCAACGGTCCAAAAGGAATCCGATTACATTATTACTTCAACTACTTCTAGATCTCCTTCAACCGGTAACAACTTACTTCGTACTTCGAACTTTTCCCTCACTACGAAACAAACTTTGTGAAAAGATAAACGAGTGAATAGGCACCCACCCACCGTTGCGCTGTTTACCATTGTCCCTCTTTTTCTTTTCATCTTCTCTCTCTCTCTCTCTTTCTCTCTCTCTCTCTCTCTCTCTCTCTATCGTCTTATCTTTATCTTTATTTTCATCGTCCCATTATTTACAATCGTTCGTTGATCGTAACATAAAAGCTAACGATTATATTATGTTATATATAAAATTGTTATATTTATAATAATACTTGAGAAAAAAAAATACAAATAAAATCGCACGATTTCTATTCACGCTTTTTTCTTCCTATCTCTTTTTATCGTCTTACTTTCATCTATCTATTTTCATTTATAATCTATAATTAATATTTATAATAGTTCGCTGATAGTTATATAAAATGTAACAATGTGTACGATGAAATCATTATTATTAATCAGTATAATATTGATAATAATAGAGAAAATATAAACTTTTTCGTCACGCATAAATCTTTCTACGATCGGCGCACGATGGATCCATTAACGAGAGCACGCGACGTAACGTGACTGCAGACAAGGAATTCCTCGCTCGCGATATATCGTTCCAACTCGCGCGATATCTTTCACGCCTATCGCATTTCTTAGCACCAATACGACCTACCTCTTGCTCGGGTACTGCTTCCAAAACGCGAAGAGAGATCAGAACGATATTTTGCGTCGGGTTGAAAAAAAAAACAATTGTTTTCTTTTTGTCCAGTTGTTCATAACAAATTGTTTTTGTGACAATTACGAACATATCGTTAAAAGTGATAAATAACGTTAGAAATGATTTCTAGTTCGAGTTAAAATATTTTTTATTAAAAAATTGTTTATAAGAAATTGTTATAAATAAATATATATATATATATGTACGTATGAGAAAGAAAATATAAAAAATGGGCTTTGTTTGAAGTTCTTACGATTATTAGTTCTCGAAGATATTACGTAATGAATAAAATTGATTAATTTTGATCGACTGATCTATATAATTTTTGGAAAAAACATCCCGACGTACTGAACTATGTTAATTATTTCGAGTATTTATTCGATCTTACTATTTTATTATGTACTATCATTACTACGAACAGCTGTACCGACAAATTATGAATGGCGATTTTCATTTGGCGATATCTTCGGAACGAGAAGTCGTAGAAACGTGGAACAAAAACCATTTTAAAGATAAGAAAATTAACTTTTCATTTACGTTCTTAAAAGTCGTCGATAGAATAAGATCGATTTATCGATATTCCTTCGACACCTTTCTTTCGAGTATTGTATGAATTTTTAAGACCGTGGAAAGAAATATACGACAATAAATTATAAACTTATAAATACAAAAATAATTCATAAGAAAAAGTGATAGAAAAAAATAAACTCTCTCTCCCCCCCTCTCTCTCTCTCTCTCTCTCTCTCTCTCTTCTTTTCCTTTTTACACGAGTTTAGACGAAGTCTCGTCGTCCTCAGTGGAATTTCAGTCGAGGTAACGCGCCTTTGAGTTTTATGGCTCGCTTAAAGTTTCAAGACTGGCGATTTCCAATCGCTCAACGCGTTCTTGCTAAACTCTCGATAAATGTGAAGAGTAGGAGAGAAAGAGAAAGAGTATAAAAAGAGAACGAGAGTGAGAAAGGAAGAGAGAAAAAATAAAGAGAAAGAGAGAGAAAGACAGAATCGAACGAGTGGTTGGTTTCTAGGCTAGAACGAAAGATTTAGAGGCATGTGAAAAACGGAAAGAGAAAGAGAAAAATACAAAGAGAAAAAGAAATAGAGAGAAAGAGAGAGAAAGAGAGAGAGAGAGAGAGAGGAGATTGCAACGAGGTATTGCGATCGCGATTGCCGCGACCACCGCTCGCGTTCAATAAAAGGTGGGAAAAAGCCGTTTTGACAGACGCGTTTGCCGAGTCTCCTCGTGCGATTTTACTTCGCGTGGCTTGGCGGCCGTGCGCATATGACTGTAATCCTCGAGAGTAGCACAAAGCTACTGTTAGGTAGTAGACCCTGTGCTGCTACTGTCGGCTATCCTTCTGCTATTGCTATTGCTGCTGCTGCTGCTGCTGCTGCTGCTACTGCTGCTACTGCTACTGCTGCTACTGTTGCTATTGCTACTGCTAGTGGTGCATCGCCGACGTCGACGTTTCGTCGCCACGACGACGAATCTCTTTTTAATCAAACGCCCGTGTACCACCATCCCGTCCCGGATATGCACTCGCGACAAAAGCTCCGAATCGGCTGCTATCCGGTCGAGCTTTCGTGGAAGGAAATACACTCGAATACGACGACCCCTTTCCCTGTCATTGCTACTACTACTGAATAGTCTGTCTGCTTGCTTGCCTCTTCGTATATATATATATATATATATATATATATATATATATATATATATATACACCTATATATAAATTGTATATTTATATGTATATGTAGTAACACGGAAGAGAAGGAAATTGCAATTGAAATGAAATATCCAATAGAAAAAATCAAAGAATTCCGTTTCGTTTCCTTCGTAATTGCAATGAAATATTTTTCATTGTTATAAAGTTATTTAAAATCAAATAGGAATTGGACGATATCGATAGTCTTATAATTACTCGTAACGAGATTGTCGATGCCTGTGTGAATTTCACATATCTATCGAGAGAGAGAGGAAAATAAAGAATTAAGAAGAAGAAGGACGACGAGGAAGAATTGCGAATCGGGAGGAAGAACTTTCTGAGTTTATCGATTTCCATATAAAAAGGCTCCCATTAAGTCGAAGAATCGCCTGTTGAGGCTCCATTAGGCACGATCCGAAGAACGGAGTTATAAATTAGAGGTCCGCCTACTACTGGCTTCCCGTCATGAATTTCTAATCCCGATAAAAAGTACGGTTTCATTTCGGTTACACCGATGTAACGATTTAATTGGCAAAAAGAAGTGGGTTCCATCGACGTTGACGTTGACGACTTCGGTTAGGTAACGATCTAAACGAATTTCTCAGATAAGTTCATCACTTTCCTTTTTCTCTCTTCTACCTTTTTTTCTTTTTCGATTTTTTATTCTTTCTTACTTGTCTCCTTCTCTTTTTTTTTTCTTTTTCTTTTTCTTTTTTTTTTAAACATAGATCATAAAAATCCGAAATAAAATTCCTTGCAAATCTTTGTGGAAATTTTACGTTTGCGTTTCATCGTCATGAATAATTCACACTCTCAACGGAATGATTTCTTGTAACTCGCTAATCTTAAAATTTTATATATCTTTCTACCCGATATTATGTAGAAAGTCTTTTGTCGCGATAAATAATTCTTAGTACGAAACATTATCGAGTTTCTCTATCCTTCTCTATATACGTGTATGTGTATAGGTATGCTTCTATTCAGAGCATTACGCAGCCAGTTTTCTAACAATAAGCAAAGTTATGATACTCATTCTTCTTCTCTTGTTTTCTCTCTCTCTCTCTCTCTTTCTTTCTCTTTCTCTTTCTCTCTATCTTTCTTTTACTATCTCAAACTATCGTCGAGTGCCGTTTAAAAATATCAAACTACCCACTTTTAAATACGTGTAATAGACCCTTTATACACTACCACCTTCATCTACGATGTAATTTCGGATAAAGCAAGTGAGCTTGCTTGCAACGACGCGTTTTAATTATGATCTTGCGTGCAGACGTCGTTTTATCATCCTTCTATAAGGACGCCTACGCTTTAGTTCGACCCCTTAGAACGTGGCCGCATAGTTTACGTTGAGAGTACTATGATACAGTCTACGAGTTACGAGGAAATAGAACTTTAAATCGGACGAAAGAGAAAAATCACTCGGCTGATAATATATCGTAATTGCAAACAATGTAAAAAGATTTTCACAAAAAGATCGACCAGTGATTTTGTTTTGCTTTAAATGAAAAAAAAAGAAAAAGAAAGAAATAATCCGTACAAAAAGTCTACAAACGTCTAAGTTTGAACAAATAATAAAATACATTCGGCGAAACGATGAGAAAATGAAGATGTTCGATCGAAATAAAGTGTCGATCTACGAAATATGTATATTCCTTTACGTTAATATAAACAGAGAGATTCGTAAAATTATATATCAGTATAAACAATGTTCTGCAAGTGTTCATTGGCCATATTAAATGAACTCATTTACAAGTCAGTGTAATACACAGGTACATGCGTTCTCACCAATACTTTCTCTTTCTCTCGACATTACGATCACACATAGCAACTTTATACATTTTATTGTCATAGAACGATGTCCACGCGGAGATTAAATTTTCGTTCAGTGTGCATCGTTCGAACGAGTTCGTGCGCTTTCGTAGAAAGGTGAATAAGCGCGAACGACATATAAACGGCCGACCGCGGTGTTAACCGAGCCGTAGACGCGGAATAGCCGAGTAATTTCCATATTTATGAAAAGTTAATCGCGCTACCGTAGGGCAAACTAGCTTTCACCGTTGGTAAAGCCGCATACATTTTTTTGTACGCGCCAACGCGAATTACACTCTGTGTCAATGTCAGGGGTGCTCGGAAACGAGCCTTTGAGCCGTCCACGATACGTCCGATAGCCGTTTACTGTACATCACTGATAAATATCAAACAGGACCGTTTATTTCTCGTTAAAGGATCGACCACATTTCTCTTCAACTTTCAATATATATATATATATATATATATATATATATATATATATATATATATATATATATATATAAATGTGTGTGATGTACGAATGTATAGATATATGTATGTATTTCTTTATTAATAATTACATTTACATTGATTAATAAGAACACATCTATCGAAAGTTAATTCAATTTGTTGAAAGTATCTCGAATATTACTTCTCTTTTTCTTTTTTTTAAATATATTTACGTCTCTCCTATAGCGATGCTATATATCTAGATAAAGGGAAGAAATCTGACATATAAAAAATCACTAGATCGATCCTTCCACTTCGTCCTCCTTTAATATATGCGATGGACGTTCGACAAAAAAAAAAAGAAAAAAAAAGAAAGGAAAAAAGGAGAAATAATTCGTTCGATCGACGATAAATCCATCTCCCGAATTTCACGCTTCCGAGGGTGGGCTCTCTCTCTCTCTCTCTCTTTCTATGCGTCAACGTCGAACAAAAGAAACGATCCTATCGTTGTGGTGTTCGTCACGCGCGTCGATACTTCGCGTAATACCCTCGAATCATCCGATCCCATCGTCGACAACGACCGACAAGCATTAATATTCATGTGAAGAAGGAGATGCAGTATTAGTTGCAGTTCGAAAGAAAGAGAAAGAGAGATATAGAAAAAGAAAGAGAGAGATACTAGTAATAATTTCATATCAATCCTATTCTTAGTTACTCGTGACGTTACTCGTCGAGCCAATAAGGGAAGTAAACAAAGTCCTAACGACTGGCATGCACGAAAACCCGAAAAGGGCTTAAGAGATTAGATCCCTTAATTCGGAGCTTTTCGTCGAGAGGAGAAAGAGAGCGTATAACACATGACACACACACACACAAATGTATATATGTATATAGAGAAAATATCTTACGGATTTCTCATTGGTCCTTTTACGTGTCCCTTCCTTATTACGATTTTAGGGAATCTTTAGAGAAAATTGTATTCTGTAAGCAATCAGAGTTAAGGATGATGATTAAGAAGAAAGTATTATATCTGATATATCCTATCATATGATATAAATCAGTTTTACAAAGTAGTCTCATCAATAGAATAATTTATATAGAACTGTAGTCGAAGATAGGAACATTTGTATGATATAAGTTATATATATGGACGGGATCTAATATGAATTTGTATCTATACGAAAAGATCTATGATAGTCGTTCCTTCGAGTTTAGTAATTTCTTCGTCGTTCTAACGTCAAGAGGACGCAACCAATCTTCGAAGGACTCGCGATTCCTCGCGTCTTGAAGTTTAAATCGCGTATACATCTTCCTGCCTCTCTTTCTTTCGCTTCAGCACACACGCATACAGACATATATATATATATATATATATATATATATATATATATATTCTTTCTTCCTCTCGACTCTACCCGTGGCTCGGCGAAGTGCGAAGTGTCAGGGTGCATAATTTATTTCGTTTATACGTCCTTCCCGCGTGCATACCTAGGGGGCTTCGCCTGTCAAGAATGCTCGGATGTTATATTTATTCAGAAGGTTTGAAGCCGACTAAACCGATGTTGGTCGAGAAGAAAGATGGGGGTATCGAGAAGGGTGGCCGTCAAGTAGGGTGGTGGCAAGGGAGATGGGGTACTATGCTATGGGGTATGGAGGGTGTAAGCGTTGGAAAAGGGAGGAAAACGAAACGTGGCAATTGATTTTCCATACCATATACGCCCATGGTGATCTAACTTTCTTTTTTTCTTTTTTTTTGTCTTTCTTTTTTTCTTTCTCTCTCTCTCTCTCTCGCTCTCTTTCTCTGTCTTTCTCTCTCTCTCGCTTTCTTCACCTTCGTATTTCCGGATCCGTCGATACGAAGCGATTTGTTAGAAGGTTCCAACCGTTACTTGCTAAACTGGCTTACATTACAAGCGTGTCCTTCCATCCGTGTTAAAGCGTCTTGCATCTTTTTCGAATCTATTTTAAATCGACATCTCTTCGAGTCGAATGTCGTTTTTGTATAAGTGTGTGTGTGTGTGTGTGTGTGTACATAGTCGAGGAAAATATTTGACGATTTTAAGGAGAATATGATTTGACACGTTATGCTTAACGTTGTATTAAATTAAGCTTAATTTTTTACGATTATTCTTAATTGGTTAAACAAAGATTATCAATTTTCGATTGTAAATATTTGAGAACGTTAAATAAATAAGAATTGCTTACCTTACGAGTTATTACTTATTTTGAGTTTTCGTTTAAATCTCAATGCACGATTTAATGCGGATGCTGACAACAAATTTGTTACAGTTACTAAGCCATTTACTGGCGATCTTAGTTAATTATGTACCGACACGTAAGCGAATCTTAATGGCGGCCAACGTTGGCAAACATTTTGCACTGCTCGATTTGGCTCGATTTGGATCTTGTTGATTTAAACGAATTTGAACTGTACCACGGGAACTGTGAATCAATCAATCTTACATTTTAAAATATTCGATACTATTTTAAAGACATTATTGAAAATGACAGGTTACTAAAATTTAGAATGACCTTTTCTTACAATCGATATCTATTTAACAAGATCGAATATTTTGAAAATACGAATCTCTATATTTTATTCTAATTAAAAAGGAAACATCTGTTTATTTTAGACACTTTTTAAAAATTCTACCGCTAACAATGGTCTTAATAAAAATCTCATACACGTACTTTTTCATGCAAATACCTACATTCTTCGTGTGTGGTTTTTCCAGTTAAATCGTTAAATTTTACATCAAATTTTCATTCTCATAACACCATCACGCGAGTGAGATTGACAAAAGGAAAGTGATAGGAATGCATAATATATTTTCTCCGTAGGTAAAGAATTTTTAATTTGATTTGCAAATCTCACGTTGTTCAATATTCTACAATAGTGTCTGAAAAGTATGAGAAAAAAGAACGAAGAAAGAGAGAAAAGAGAGAAGAGATAGTATTACCGACATTATAAAAAAAAAAATCTTATGAAATGAAGAAATTTTTCTCGGAAGCTTTAGAATCTCAAGCTTCTCGGATTCCAGATCTCCGACTCCTCATTCCCCCGTGTTTACCTCGAATTCAATAGCTTCTATCGAAGGTGCAAATCGCGCATCGACTCGTATAAACTTGCTTTACGTCCCAGGTTTTAAAATTGATTTTGACAAATCAATCGGATAGCGCGAGCTCTCAGAATTTATAGGCAAGTTTTGAAATCCAATTCGGCTGGACGAGGATCGCGTGCTGCGGAACGGAACGTCGAGGGACAATCGTAAAATCTGACACGCGTTGAGGTGTAAACGTATAACATGGGGAGCTTTTCGAAGCTCGCATAGGCACGAATGTACATATACATAGGATATATATGTATTTACACACACACACATACATACATATATATATATATATATATATATATGTGTGTATGAAAGGCTTCACGTTTCGAGGAGGTGAGAGAGCAATAGAAGAGGACGCGTATTCGAGTATTCGAAATTCTGATTTAATTGGGTCAAGTAGCGTCGAATAGAAGCACTCGATATACATATATACGATAGTATCGAGTACTCCAAGTTCGTCGAGATACTTCGTCGAGCACTCGGACTTCATCGAGCTACTCCAAGTTTCGATTCGAGTCGAGACCTACGACAAGCTTAGTCGTCGGGACTTTACGTGAAAATCGTTCGAACGTTTCCGATGTTTCTCTCTACATCGTAGAGAATTCTCTTCTCTTAGGACAATCATACGAGAAACGTTCGATAATTCGGCAGTTCTCTCGGAAACGTTGAATTTTAAATCAATCGTTTCAAGTAGTCAAGCTTTCCGAACGATTTTATAAAAATTATTTTCGATCGTTGTCTTCGTTGTTTCTTTTCTATATAAAGTATTTAAAAATATATTTATAAAGATCTTTTTTTAAGTTTCTTTTTCTTTTTCTTGCGATCGATTTGAACTGGTCTCGTAGAACAGATACATACTCTCATAATTTATTTACACCTTAATGAAAACGTTAGAGAACAAGTTTGCGCCAAAGTCAAAACCAAAATTTGCGATGGCTCGTTAATGGTGTCTCGGCGTTCGCATTAGAGCCTGTTTCGTCGTCTCTTCGTAGATTATAGTGGTGGTTCGCTTTATAAACGAACAAAGGTGTATTCGCGCTCAATTACCGCGACAGTAATGTATGGACGGGATAACGATAACATCGTGCTCGAAACGGTACTACATAAAAATATTCACTCGTTCTTGATTTGTATTTTAAACTGACTTTTCAATAATTACATTCATCGAACATTGTACCAGAAAAATTCAATTCAATCGTATTGTAAAAGATTCCCAATATTAATTCTAAATTATTATCTTCAGTTACACATATTTCACTCTAAATTCAATTTCCTTATATTTTTTTAATCAATTTTAATATAATTTATATTTCTTTTTATTTCAGTAGAATATTAAATTTCTAAATTAATATGCTATCTCTCATTACTCGTTCAGTTCCAGTTATAAATATCAATGCAAACAAATTACAGATGTATCTTTAATATCGCTTAAATTAATTAACGTATTCAATGGTTTCTTGCAATTATTACACTTCGATTCAGTATAAACACGTTGAATATCAATCGATTGATGATGTATCCCCACGAGGTATAGATTTTCACGAAGTAGTAAAGGCACGTAGTAAGCATGTTTCTTTCTCGTTTATATTCGAACTCCGATCTTGAGAGACGCTTAGGCAGGAGAGCGTAACAACGTGATACTTGGACCGAGTCGACCCTGATATCCACTCTCTCCGATCGTATACCTACCGACTTCTATTACATCTGTAACATCTCTCTTGCTCTTTCTCTCTCTCTCTCTCTCTCTCTCTCTCTCCTTTTGAAAACTTCCTCTCTTTCTTACGAATACATACATACATACATACATACATATATACATATATATGTATATGTATGTATGTATAAATATATATGTGTACATATATATATATATATATGTATGTATGTATGTATATACAATAGCAGCCACGAAAAGAGTAGTAACAGTCGGCTTACCTCGTGGGAAAAGCGTGCTGTCCTCAGTGCAAACCATAATATTAGTTTGAAGATATAGGGAAGAGGAGGAGAAGAGAGACGGATAGAAAACTAGAAAGGAGAAGGTAGGTGGTGGTAGCCAGAGTAGATGGTACATGTACGAGAATAAGAGAGAAAGAGAGTGAGAGAGAGAAAGGGAAAGAGGGAGAAAGAGAGAGAGAGAGAGAGAGAGAGAGAGAGAGCTGCTTCGTACGTGACGCTAGTGTTCGCAGTAAGGTGTCGCAGAAGTCGCAGATGTCTCTTGATTTATTGGTGCGACAGCTTCCGGAGACGAGCGGAATTTCCAAAATGGTAGCCATACGGCCGCTTTGACTCTTCCTTCCTCTCCACATTCAGAAGACGAAAGAGAAGGAGGATTTGCGGCTCACCTGTGCGCGAATCGAGCGAGACAACGAGCTGCCGGATCGTCTTATAAGCCAAGTCCTGATCTCCCTCTTCAGACATCTCTCTCCCTCTCCCTCTTTCTCTGTCACTGTTTCTCTCTTTCCTTCTTTTTCTCTCTGTTTTTTTCTTCCTCTCGACAATTCCAGAATTATGAATCCGAGAGACAATCGTTAAACGAAGAAAGGAGCCAGATTCGAAATTATTCTAGTTTCTAAACTTGAATATTTTTCTTTCTTAAATTTTCTTATTTAAAGATTGGAGTCTGCACAATATGTTCCTCAAATTTTATGTTGAACGTCGGGTAAAGAAAAAAAAGAAAGGAAAAAAAAAGAAAGAAAGAGAAAGAGAAAAAAAAAAGAATTGGATCTCTAGGAACTTGAAACTTTCGATCTATTTATCTGGCAATCACTTTTTTTACGTTGGCCTGAGTAAATATCTCTGGAAGTAACGAAGCAATCAGTTTGAAAGTTAGCACGCTTTGCTAGGGGAAAAAAAAGAAAAGGAAATAGAAAAAAAAAAAAAATAAAATAAAATAAAAAAAAGAAAAGAAAAAATCTCCCTTTAATTACCTTTCTACTTAAATAAACTTTAAATCTGATGTTAATGACTGAAAAAGAAGGTAATGTTGTTGTTAAAATTGTTTCAGTAACCTCGTAATACGAAAATAACAACGTATTTAATTAAGAAATGAAAAAAAAAAGAAAAAAGAAAAAGAAACAAAACTAATTATAAGTCATTATAACTCAAGTGGACATACTTTGCGTAAATACAAAAAGAAAAGAAATTAATTAGAAAAATTTTTAAATATTCGACCCTGCAAGTTAGAATATCCTCTTAAACCATAATGACGTAGCTCTTTTGTCTTTCAAATTGCCAACACCGAATCCGTTAATTAGAATGATTCACGATCCTGCGAATGATCTGACGAAGTAAGGGGATGAGAAAAGGGAGGAAGAGAAAGAGAGGAAGATATCTGTCGCGGTGTTAGCGAGGTCGAATAAATAGGTTGATATTAATAAAACACGGTAAAAGCGTGTTCTCGGTGCCGTTCTTACTCGGTTCTTTCTCTTTCATTCGTTCTTCGTGTTTCTCTTCTTCTTCGAGAAGAGAAGAATATCCTCGGGGAAATCATTACGCTCCTTAAGATTGATACCGTCGACCCTTTGCCTCGTTTCGTTTAACCCTCGGTACGATGTGCAGCGATTTAGCCGAAGTACGAAATACGCTTTTGGCCGCGCCAGTCTTGCACGATTTTTTTCGTTCAATTTTAATATCAGCGTATTCTCGAAAAGATTTAAACCGTAATACAAATTTGTTTTTCTAACGAAAGATCGATGCCTCATACAAATCCGTGACTTATTCGTTTATTCCAACGCGGCTATACTTTGTTACGCGGCTATACTTGTCAACTTGATTACTCGTTTTTTCTTCTTAATTGTATCGGAAACAATATCGTATAAGAGAGTTATTAAAAACGATAAGATTTTAGAAAACTTGACTTATGATTTTTTACGAGGGTGAAATCAACGTTCGTCATAAAAAAATGCGGGGAGTCCCTTAACCACTCTCTCAATAATGTTCGCGCGAGCGTGAAACGAGTTCTCTCTCTCCCTCGATATGTATATGCCATTCTCTCTCTCTCTCTCTCTCTCTCTCTCTCTCTCTCCCTCTTCTGTCTATCTCTCTTCACTGTTCGGGCGTCTCTTTTACGAAATAGAGCGAGAAAGGGATTCGAGAGACGTACGAGAGAGAGAAAGAGAGACAGAATGACGGAGGGACAGAGAGGGAGAATAGCAGAGGGCAAAATTGACTCGGTCGTGAAATCGAAATTGCAGGGAAATGAACAGCTCGCCGTTGGTAGCCGAGATTAGACATCCGAAACTCGGATTGCTCTGTCAAAGGAGTCACCAACAGAGTCGATACCTTTCTCTTCCTCTTCCTCGATATATCGATTGCTCACGTTGAACATTATCACGTTGTATTCCCGAAACAACAAACTCCGTTTAACTCTTACCTTTGTTCTTCGTCCTTTTCTTCTTTTTTCTTTTATATTTTATTTATTTGTTTCTCTTTCTTTGTTTCTTCGTCATTCTTTATCACTTTTGTTCTCGCAATAATGTGCGAATATGATGAAATTCATAAAGGAACCGAACGTATGCAGACAGACACGCTTGGTGCGATTCACTCGCTTATCGAATTCAATTGCGATCGGAAGCTCGATGATAGATAGTTTTGCAACGATCCGGAAAAGAGGATTTTCGCGATTACTGGTTATATATTTGTGTGTGTGTGTGTATCTACCTATATAGAAGATATTGCCGTGGAAATGCGAACGAGGAGAGTTAGGAGAGGTTGATGTAGGAAGAAAAGAGAAAAATAGAAAAGAAAAGGAACCTGAGAAGAGAGGAAGAGGCAGGACCAGGAAAAAGTAGAAGAAATCGAGGGAAGCTTATCAAACGGGTTTTCAAATTACAGAAGTGATCCCCTTCGTAATAGACTCTCCTATTGCGACTTATAGGATCTCGCTTGGCTCGAGCCAGCCGGAGAATTATAAAGGAAAGTAGTAAGGTCGAGCTTGAGCGAAGTGGAGTAAGACGAGGGAGTATCTTACGTTGGGATAGAGGAAACGACTGGAACAGAGTCGACGAATGAACGATCGAGTTTTTTTTTTCTTTGGATTAATTAAAGAGAAACGTTTCTCACATGCGAATCGAGTAAATCGTTTGAAACCTGAACTCGTAAATTTATTATAAGTAAAGTAAAATAATGATTATTAAATCGCTCTGGTATTTCTTTCTTATTAAGAATAAAAAAAGGAAAGAGAAAACGAAGAAAAGAAAAGGAAGAAAAAAAGTATAGTAAAGGCAACGACAAAAGAAGGTAATTTGAATAATAGCAGGTATATTTATGGTAGACTTTATATTACATCCTTTTTATTATATATTCTTATAAACGATCGTTTATCCTTTGTCAGTAATTTTCTTGATAACAAAATTAAATCGAGAAAGAGAGAGAGAGAGAGAGAAATAAAGTAATAGATCGCTAGGGCGTGCAATTCCATAGGCACTTTCAAGTAAAGACGTGGAGTAAGTCCTCGTACGTTCTAAACGATCGAACAAGAATTAATTTGATAAAGATATCGATTGGTGTCATTCATACGAGGACGTCGTTAACGTTGATGGAGTTGCCTAGGAAACGTAGGAAGACCTTTCACCTTGCAATTGCCGATTAATGGACGCTCCTAATTAGCGATGCAGTGTCCAGTACCCTTACCATCCTCTTCTCTCTACCACCTTATACACGTAGACGAACGTACGTCAGTACGTATACACGTTAGTCCTGTCCATTCATTGACCCTCCCACACCTTGTCTCGCAAACTCAACGGAGCCGCTCAACGCTACAACCAAAACGGAATTTAGCCTTAGAGGAAATTTTGCATCTGACGTTTCGCTAAATGAATGATCGAGATGTTTTATAGGCTTTACCGTCGTAGTAATGGCGTTCTAACACGCTTCCAAGATTCCGAGAATCGAGCTTCTCCAGGATTTCTTATCAGAAAGCTCTCCCGCTTGATTTGGGTCAAGCGTTTCTTGTCGTCTCCTCCTGCTAAGAGTAGTCTCTTGTTTTGCATCGACCTAAGATGCTTGTCATCGACGTTTCTCCATGTCTCTCTCTCTCTCTCTCTCTCTCTCTCTCTCTCTCTGTCTCTCTCTTTATCTATCTATCCATCTATCTATCTATCTTTCTCTATCTCCTTTTTGAACAATCTACAAACTGTCCTATCTTCGTGGATACTCGGCGTTTCTTCGAAAGGCAAGCTTATAAGTTTCTTCAACAGCAAAAGAAAAGTCATCATAGCGGAGAAGTATCAGCCGAAGAAACGTTTCTTTTTCTCGAGAGAATAACGGCGACGCATAACGTGGTAGGAAAGAAAAGAACGATTTATTTACGATTTATTTCTTCCACGATTTCGTCTTCATAGGCTATCAACATCCGTTTTACGATTCAACGCCGTATACCTTTCTTGGTTATTTATTTCAGTAAAGATAGCGTTTCAAAGATCTTAGAAAACCGATAACGTTCTATCGATTTATATATAGGTCACTATTCGCTTAACTCTCGACGAGTTTCATATAAAATTCAGTTTTGCGAAAAATACTTTTATATCGATTAACCATACAACGAAGTTCGATTAACGATTTCGCTCAAATCCAATATACAATCCTAAACGAATAAAAATCGAAAAGCGTAGAACATTTTTCTCCGTTCAGTTGATTTTCCTTTCTCCTCTTTTTATCTCTTTTTTTTTTCTTCTTTATTATAGTTTCCCTCATTCGTCTCACCGGCCATTTTCCTCGATATTCTTTGAAGGTAACACAACCCCACACTGCCGCGATTGGAATCCTCGTCTCTTCCTATCGAAATATCATAACTTTCTCCCTTCGTGCTTTTACGTGGCTGAAAAATTTCTGTATAACGTGTACGTAGGCCCCCCACAAGCGTAATGCAATTTACGATGCCTTTCGAGTTAAATCGAATGACACGAACGATTGCACTAGTTGCAATCTACTAGTTTGCCGAGTACGAAAGTGATTTTAGTTTGCGTCGGATATTCCTCCTTCTCTCGTTCACCCTTCTTCTTCTTCTTTCTTCTTTCTTCTTTTTTTCTGCATCTTTCTTCGACATTTTCTTCTTTTCCTTTCGTACTCCTAAGATTCGTCTTCGACGGCCAACTCCCCGCATCTTCACTTTTATTCGCCGCAATTATTAACGCGCGGGTGAGCTCGCGCACGACAGTACGGTCTTTTTAAATCCGAGGAAACAATCCTTCCATAGCAAGCTTGTCTCTTCCTCGTTTCTCGAAACGTTATAAAACCTTTGAGAAGATTGCACACTGTCGTTGGCTTTCTCTCTTTCTCTTTCTCTACTCTGGCTCTCTCTGTCTCTTTTTTTCTTTCTCTATCTCTGTCTCTCTCTCTCTCTCTCTTTCTCTTTTTCACAGTAGAAATATTGAGCTACGCGAGCAAGCGTAAATCGCCAAGTGCGATTGCCTTCCAGGACGACGCTTTTCTATCCTAACCTTCTGACGAGCCAGCCGGTGTCTTCAACGTTTATCTTTCCGTCTCCCCCCTTTTACTTTCTGCGTAATTAAAGAGCGTGAGTTGAGCGTAAAACTCGCAAAGAAAAATCGTTTTCTCGTCCATCCCATTTTGTAATATCCTCTTATATTCCACTGATACTGATTTTTCCTTTTTTAAATAGCATTTCTTCCCGGCGATAAGAGATAATATTCTCTTTAAGGATTTTAATATTTTTTTTTTTCTTCATGAAGTTATCACTGACGCGACCGAATTAATAAATTAAGGGAAATAATTATCAAGAAATTGTTTTCGAACACGATATATATATATTAAGTACGTACGTACATATGTACACGATATATCGAACGCATATATAAATATATACACATATATGTATATATACTAAATGATTAAAGTCTGCACTATTGAAAGAGAAATAGAAAAATGTCTCGTAATAATTCCACCGATGCTGTAGGATCGAACATATTTATAGATTAAATATCGTAATGTGTATCCAAGCCGCGGCCAATTTACGTAGCCGCAGGACACGATTGTTAACTGAGTGGAAGCCGATATCTCGTCTAGTAGAGCATTGCTCGTACGATGACGTGATGTTTTATTTCGATGAGTCATACGATTCGTGGCCGTCGTAAGTTATAAAGATCAATCTCGCTAACGGCGGGAGCCGTGCACGAGTTTTCCTCCTTTTTTCTCTTCTTTGTCCACATACACACATACAAATATATATATATATATATAATATTTATATGTATGTATACATATAGACATAGATATGTATGTGTATAGATAAATCAACACGAGAGCATCGTCGAGGATCACGCTATCTCTATCAAAGGGGCCGAGCACCGTTCCGTCGGCAATATCGAGAGTAAACCGCGAGAGAACCACAGATTCCTGAAGAGAGAAGAATGAGAGTAAGAGAGAGAGAGAGAGAGAGAGAGAGAGAGAGAGAGAGAGAGAGAGAGAGAGAGAGAGGGGGAGGGAGAGATATATAATAAAAAAGCTGCGCAGTCCGATTTAATCGAGTTAAGTGAAATCGCGCGATTCGTGATACGAACGATATCGAGTGGATCGCAAAACGATCAAAAAGGGATGGGAGAGATAGAGATAGATAGATAGATAGATAGATAGATAGAGAAGGAGGGAGAGAGAGAGAGAGAGAGAAATGGAGGACAATAACATAGTAGAATACAATGGAATTCGATCGACTATTTTTCTTTATTCTTTTGATAGAATCTTTTCTACAGGTAAAGGAATAGGTGTTATGCCAACGACGTTTGCTATTATTCGTTAAAGAGAGCGTTACGATGTTACTTCTCTTGAAATCACTATAAAGTTGAACAATCTGAAACTCGATAGGATCTGCTTCGTTGATAAAATATTATATTCTTCATGCTAACATATAAATGAGATAATTGTGAATACTCAACAGCAATTAACGTAGAGAAAGAGCTTAGTAAGTTTGGATCTCGAACGCAACGAAGCGTTTCGCGTTGCGAACGAATCTCTCGCAAGGCCATCCAACCGTAGATATTTCGATCCGACAGAAATAATAACCAGGCTGGCTTTCAGCCAAATAGAAGACAGGAGGAAAGCGTGTGCGGTTCGCGTTGCTGACTGATGGATTTGTTTGTCCCGACGATTCAGCGTTCGCGAGTTTACCAGGCTCGTCGTTTAGACACGAGACGAGTCGTTCTCGTTCATACCTGAGAATGTACAAATATAGATGTATGTGTGTGTGTATATATGTGTGTGTATACGTGTAAATGTGTGTAAATGTGTATGAGTGTGCAAAGTCAAGCGGTACGTTTGACAGCATGAAATGCAAGAGTGTCAATAATACCCCTTTCCAAGTACACGCGTTACTACCACTACTACTACTACTACTACTACTACTACTACTACTACTACTACTACTACTACTACTACTACTACTACTACTACTACTACTATTACTACTACTACTACTACTATTACTATTACCAGCAACAGACCAGCAACATCGACATAGGAGCGATAGCGAACGAGGGTGCCAATGCGGTGTCAGCCCTATTATGTATACAATAATTCAATGTTACTCTGAGGGTTGAGTTTACCCCTCGAACCAACCCAATCGCAACCCTTCGACGCGTGTCCCGATTTTCTAAGGTCACATTAATATTATTCCTTCTCTTTCTCTCTTTCTATTTTCCCCCCCCCCTCTCTCTCTCTCTCTCTCTCTCTCTCTTTTTCGTTCGCAAAAATTTAGGCAAAGAAGGTCAAGCCTATGTACCTTTCATTATCTTGATTAACATTAATCTTACCTTACGATTCGACATGTTGCTTTAATTGGATAAGATATGTATATATATATATATGTATTGTATATATGTCAAGTTCTTTATTTTATATGCTTAATAATTTTCATCTATATCTATTATTACGTGGTTTTTATATAAATATCATATACATCGTTATACGTTTCATTCTGATATTTTGGTATCGGAAAAGTATAATTTTTATATTTAACAAAAATAGTAAAGGATGTATAAAAATTTGAAGTTTTTTGGACTGGAAACATGAGCGAAACGAGCAAGCACTCTTCCTCTTGGGAATCAATGCTTTGGTACTTTACGCGAAAGCGTTTCCGCGTAGCGTTGAAAATCAAAAAGATGCGCGTTCGTTAACGCGTACGTACGAAGCCGAAATGCTCCGCTTGTCATTTTTTCTTTTATTTTTATTTTTTGATTTCCTTTTTCCCTTTTTTTAGAAACCGAGGCGCAAGGGCTTAGCTTTGTATTTCCGATATCAAAAGCCACGATCCGCGTCGATATCCCGGATGATGGCTTTCGAGCCGTTAATTGGATAACGTCCGCTCTTATACAGTTTTATGCATGTTGAACCATCGGTCCCTTTCCCTCGAACGATTTATTTCCAAGAGTGTGGAGAGAAATCGATGCATGGATCGCTGACCCGACCAAGTGGATGCTAGTCGATAAAATCTGAACGATCTTTGTACTCGTATGATCTTTTGATAAATCGTGATTAAAAAAAAAAAAGAAGAAGAAGAAAATGAAAATAAAAATTTAAAAATAAAAGAAAGAAGAAAGAAGAAGAACAATACATTTTTTTTTTAAGTGTTTGTACGTCTATGAATATTACTATGTATATAGGTAACGTATCTATTTATAATTATTGCAGAGTGAGAATATAAATGGAAATTCTTTTTTCATTGAAATCTTTTATTAAAATATAAAGAATTCTATTTTTTTTTTTTACGTAGGTAATGGTAATGGTTTAAGAATAATATAAATATAAGAAATCGTTTCTTCCTTTAATTTTATGATACGGAAAATCGTACGGGACTAGACGAAAACGATTTTGCGTCTAATACGTTCAATCTCTTATGGTACTCGGAACTTAAGTGAAGTGAGAGAGAAGGAGGATGAGAACGAAACGATTTTGTGAGCGAGTTTAGAGAGTCTCTCGAACGTTTTTCGAGTTTGAACCGAACGGGATCTCGAAATGCAAGGAGCGACGCGAGCCCTGATTTTCGCCGTTTTTCTAACTCACTCTTTCTCTCTCTCTCTCTCTTTCTTTCTCTTTCCTTCTTTCTTTTTTCTTCTTTCTACCTTCGCAAATTGACCCCTGTTTAGTTCCGTCGGCTTATCTTAACATCGACGTCGAGTTTTCCTCCTCGTCGTTGCCGTCTTAGGAATGCAGAAAACGTAGCCGTTCTTCCGCAAGGTCAGACACGCTTAACGTCGAGTACGACAAAGACTTTTCCAATTTACGTGCCGTGAATATGGCGGATCGTGATTCTCAAGGAATTGTGCTCGACTTGGTGTTCAGAACGATCACGTGATCTATTCACGAATCTACACGTATTACACACACATATATGTACGTATGTATCGGTTTATAGTCAAAGAATTTCATAACTTGGAAATTTCCCCGCTTAATATTATCGAAGTCTAGTTCGGATCGATATACAAGCATGTTGATCTACAATTTTGAAATTCAATGAAACGTTGATTATCGGAATAGCGATTATCTAAAAGTTTCATTATTCAAATGATTGTTATTCGATTAATAGCATTACATGTTTACTTCCCAAATTTCTACATGCGAAATACGAGTTAAACTTTATTGACGCTTCTATTATCATTTTCGTTATTCGTAATTACTCGAATAAAAATTAATCGCATCTAGTACGACAGCAGGCGTGACGTTATCGTGACGTATACGTATATTTATTGTAAGCGGAAAGCGATCAGGGAAAAAGAGCAAAAAAAAAAAAGAAAAGAAGAAATAAAAAAAAAAGAGAGAGAGAAAAAGAATAAAGAAGATATTAAAAGGATCAGATATATTAACGTAGGCATATCTAGTTTCGTTAAGATAGATCGATCGCGTATGCGATCGCATAGGTACAAATATCATACACTTTAAATTAGTTCTCGTGTTTAAAACGATAACGATCTCTCTTTCATACGATTCACCGGTATACTTCACTGCTTGTGACATGTTCCTCCTCTCATAATTACTATTCACAAAGTAAACGAGTGACTGTGTAAGAGCGAGTAAAATGCGATAAAATATTCAGAACTGTACGTGACGGCGCATTGCTTCGAACGACGCCAGCGGAGAAAAATTCATTGCAGCCCCGATATTCCGCGCTAGTTACGCGTAAAAAAATATCGTAACGGACTTTCTTTATCGCCTGCGGCGGTGAGACGCGCTTTTGATTTGCATAATTCTATTAGCTGTTACTTCTAGTTGAAACGAGGACGAAACAAGACGAAAGAGAGAGAGAGAGAGAGAGAGGCATAGAAATAAAGTTACCTGTTAATATTTTTTCAGGAAGTTGCCCGATAAGATTGCTATGTTTTGCTCTCGGCTATAACTTTTAGTCTTTCTTTTTCCTTTCCTTTTTCCTTTTAATCGTTTCGAATTCATAAAAGTCGCGAGATAACTTGTCGACTTTCCAACATCTAGTCGAAAGGAGCTTTAGCTTTCCATCGGTGATGGGTTTCGCAAAGCTCTTCAATTTTTCGCAAGTTTTCTCTCTCTCTCTCTCTCTCTCTCTCTCTCTCTCCCTCACTCATTCGAAAAAGAGAAAGAAGCGTCTTTCGACGCTTATTGCTCGTCCTTTAGAAGGTAGCCCTCAATCACTACCCTTCGGGACGATTTCTCTACGCGCGTGTGGTCGCATTAGCTCCAGCAGATCCAACCTAAGGTCCGCCATTCTTCGAAAGACCGACAGGAAGCCCTATCGTCATCGATCGCTTCCGCTCGTGCCGCCACGCGGAATCGCCACGACGATTTGTCACGGTATCTTACGTTTCTTATCCTCTTTCCTCCAATCTTTTTCTACGGACCGGTGATATCGGACCAAGTGGATGTCACCGATCGTAAACCGTACCTTAAGTACGCATACTCGACAGAAATTTCAGACTCCAATACTCTCGTTTCTTCGACATCGAGAGTTCGAAGTCTCTCCTACAACGGCTGAACTTTCTTCTTTTTTCTTTTCTCTTTCTTCAAGAATCGTTCTCGAACAATATCGAAACGATTTCAAACTCTTTATCAGTAAGAAACTCCGAACGGTATGGGAAGAAAGTAAAAAAAGAAAAAGAAAATAATCCATTTACTAACAAGAGGCAATACTATCTCGGTATAAATGTTATTTAAGTTATCGTAAACGTGATTTACGTCAATATTAGTTAACTATTATTCGAATTCGAGAAACATGTTGCTATTGATTAACAACTCTCTCTCTCTCTCTCTCTTTCTTTCTCTTTCTGATGTCTCTATTACATTCACAGAAAGTTCGTGGGAAATAAAACACCTCGAATTGGTCACACTCTAAATCTAGAATATACACGTTCAAACGTCACATATAATCGAATTTCAAAGCCGTTCGGTTTCGCAACGCTACGTTCACGGCCCATAAGCGACGTTCGTGTTTCATAAGTATTCGCTTTCACGCTCGTTCTTTTTTCTTCTTTTTTTTCCCCCTTTTTTCCTATTTTTCTTTTTTTTTTATCCGACTCATTCGTCAGCGTCAGACCGCGAAAATCCTTGTTTGGAGATACGTTTCCGTGTTAAATATCGGATACGTCCTATTCTATAAGTTATTGTTAATCTTTTCTCTGGGATTTTTAAAAAATGTATCTTTGTTTGAATACCTTTTATTTCCTACCATCCGTGATTCCCTCGTTTTTTTCCCCTTTTCTCTTTTCTCTTTCAATTCCTCTTTTTAATGATCGATTCTTTTTAAACGAGCATGATCTTCGAGTAAATCTCCCAGTCGCGTGAGTAATACCAGAATTCGGCTTAATTTCTTCTTATTTCCCTCTTTTCTTCTTTAATCTATAAAACTTAAGTCAGTAGTGGAAAAGATTAGGAATCATTCACTCTCGGTGATCAAGCGTCGGTTTACGATCGTGTTCGAGGTACGCGTTTCTCCAAGCACGGTAATTACCGTATCGCGTGATGAATCGATAGGACGTATCGTGTACTACTAATATTTACGAAAACAATAGCACGACATAGTGGTTAAGTGCACTGCCAGTTCACTCTCATTTTTTTACATTTTTTTTTAAGCTCTCAATGCAATATAG
Organism: Vespula vulgaris; assembly: GCF_905475345.1. Lineage (NCBI taxonomy): Eukaryota > Metazoa > Arthropoda > Insecta > Hymenoptera > Vespidae > Vespula > Vespula vulgaris. The sequence continues at coordinate 7,841,363 of NC_066591.1, forward strand.
AAAGAGACGATAACGAGGGCATCGATTACCTACGTCCCGTGAGATGACACGTCGAGATAGCCTTTCAGGCCCATTATCGAGATCACGAAAGCGTATACGCGTGTGACATATCCTTTCTTTTTCTCTCTCTCTCTCTCTTTCTCTCTCTCTCTCTCTCTCTCTCTCTCTCTCTCTGTCTCTCTCCCTCTCGATAGAATCCGTTTTCATAAGGAAGTTAAGCTTCCGTTCTCCATAAACATGAGTTTTCGCGATTTCGAAGCACTTAACCACCGTAACGATTACCGTCCGGCCTCGATCCGCTTGTGACCCTTTCTCCCAAAGGGAGAAAAGGGCTTTTCTCCGATTGGTAAAGTCTATCGTCCGTCCCACGCTCCCCGGATAATCGACTTAAATTGGACGGCACTTAGAGTGAAAATCAAGCGCATACTTGGCGAGGAAAGCAGTTAGGAAACTAGTCGAATTAGACAAATCAAGTTAGACTATTAACTTCGGTACGGTACTCCCTGGCTCTCATTCTCCTTTCTCTCTCTAGAGTAATAGGCTAGAGAAGAAGTACTTGTATGTATGTATGTACGTAGATATGCAGCTCTCTCTCTCTCTCTCTCTCTCTCTCTCTCTCCTCCTTTTCACTCTAATGTAACAGGTTAGAAAATCAGATAGAGAATACCATTGTGTATGTATATATGTATATATGTGAGTGGTTAGACAGATTGATACGAAGATGTATATCTGTGTGTATCTGCATGTATGTGTATGAGCACGCGTTTTATTCGTTTCTCTCTCCATCTCTATTTCTGTCTCTCTCTCTCTCTCTCTCTCTTTCTCTTTCAATCTCCATTCTCCCTCGTGACTTAAGTTCTAGTTTAAGGCTAGTTTTGTTCTCTGGCAGCGACGACATCGGCCGAGTTCCTATCCTCTTGCGATACGTTGCCTACCGAACACACACACACACACACACACATACAATCTCCATATTTTAACTTATACGATACACATCTACATATATGGAGATGTACATATATACTTACACAAGAGAATTTGAATCGTTGTGGAGAGAACGAAACAGAGACCCGACAAATAATTCCCTTGCAGAGAAACATTAGAACCTCTATCGTCATCGTCGATACTCTACGTGGTATCGAGGGATATCCATGGAATTTGAATTTTCAATTAAACGAACCGCTCTACAACGTTTTAGACGCTTAGACGGCAAATTTCTCGGTTGAAGTATGATCAAATTCTATGGAAAATGTTGCGTCTGATCTTTGAACGTTCTTTTGTAACTACCCCGATCGGTTTCGATTTTTAACGAGGTAGAAAACTCTAAACGTCGATCGTCACGTTTCATCGGTAAATCTGAAGGAAGATATTTCAAACGTTTGAGAAATTAGAAGCTAAAGTCGATAAAATCGTTCGACCGGGTCCAAACGTGTAAAGTTTCGCGAAGGAATTCGAATTAAAGCGACAGATTGAATATCTCGTACGAGCGTGTTGTCACCTAATGTATCGTATATATATATATATGCATGTATGTGTGCATGTGCGTGCATGTATATATGTAAGTACATATGTACATATTACGCAAAGACTACGACTCGACGTGACACGAACGCTTCGAGGTAGAAGCTTCTACTTTGAGGATTCGTTTAACCGAGCAAAAAATTAAACGACCTTCTCCCGCAAAAAGCTTTACCTACGATCTTTCTCGCTCGAACGTCGCTTCTAGTTGCTATGAAAAATCTCAGATTCTCTGAAGAAAACGCTCGAAAGATAGGTGAGCTTCGTAGTTAAGAATTTACAAGGAAATTTGAGATCAATAAAATGTTTGTGTGAGAAAAACGTGAAAGAGAAAAAGAAAGAGAGAGAGAGAGAGAGAGAGAGAGAAAAAGTCAAAAAGAAAGAAGAAAAGAAAAGCTAACTGTAGATTACAAACATATCTGTACTATTCGATAGCATAAAGAGAAGGAGAGTGAGATAGAGAATGAAGGGTAGTCTATGTTCGTAGAATTTTACGCGCGGCCTCCTCGTTGTAATAGATTCGCAGGAATTATGGTTTTCCAATCGTGTCGGAGAGCATGGACGCGTGGATCGTGTGGCATCAATCTTGAACGCGCAAAACTCGGGATACACGCAACTGCCTACATACGTACGAGTACAAACACACATACACGTAACGGACATACGTGTACATATACAGAGGAATTGCAGTAGGTAGGTACACGTGTATACTCGCGCCGATAAACATAGTGAGTTTCTACGCCGATTGGATAACGTATGTTCCTCTACAGTGAAGGCATACGGGAACTCGGAACTAGGATTTTATTTCCGCTTTCTCTTCGCTCGGACGACTATTTTCTCAATACACAAAACTCCCGTGTTCTATTTCATTTTCTTTATTTCTTACTTTTCAAGCAACATGAAAACTAGAAAATAGTACCAACTTACCTGTCTACCCACCTATCTATCACAAACTATTGAATTTCCACGATTAATATCGTTTGAGTCTCTATCCAAAAGTGATATATGTAAATAAATCAAGTAAAAAAGAATAGGTTCTCCTCATAGGATAATGTTTTCTGTATCAGTTGAAAAGTTAGAACATTTTGTTCTTTTTTTTCTTTTTTTCTTTTTTTTTTTTACAAATGTATGTTATATTTAAACGCTATGCATTACCGACGATTCCTAAACAAAAATAAGAAAGAAATAATTTCAAGAGAAAGATAAAATAATTTCTTTAAGAATCTCTATTCTTTTCTAACAGACAGAGCTTGATCGATGAAAGGCCGTCTCTTTTCTTTCTTTCTTCTTTTTTCTTTTTCTTTTTTTCTTCGTTTATAGGACGTCGTTAACGCAGGTATTTCAGCGTAAAAGAGGGAAAGGAAACGCCGAGAGAGACCAATGAACGCCGAGTACGACGTATAATTTCGCATTCGAGACTTCCGTACTTCGTCATCATTTTCTCTATCCTTTTCCTTCTAACGTTCGTTGATAGAGGCTAGAAAGAAGTTCTATCCAAAAGGTGAACGAAAATGAATAAGCACGAGCAACTTTCCACGAAAGTTTTAAGGTTTGTGATTTATAGTCCATCGCGTATAACTCCAAAAGAAAAAGAGAAAGAGAGAAATGACGGATTCAATTATATACAGGATGTAGTACGAATTCCGTCGAGTTATCGAATCGAAGAATATAGAAAGACGAGATGTTCTTTTCTCTCTCTCTCTCTCTCTCTCTCTTTTTCTTCTTTTATATATAAATTTCTTGACCATGGATCAACTTCAATGGGAAAAGAATTCAAGAGTTACGTTCCCACAGCGAATCGAGTATTGCCTTGATTTAAAGATAATTTTGTACTATACATTTTACGAGCTTTCCAATCGCGTTTATCGTCGCAATAGAGCGTGAAAAGCGTGAGAGAAAGAGAGAGAGAGAGAAAGGGAAAGTGAAAGAATTTCTGTGAAAGAATTTCTTATAATTTTCTCACAGAACGTTCTCCCTTTATAACAATTATTATTTATATTACACGAAAACGATAGTATTATTATTATCGTAATAATTGGAAATCGAACGATAGATTAATTAATCGATCGTAGTAACACAAGAGAGATAAGAGGAAAGAAGAGAAGGAAGAATTTTGTCGAAGAGTTTAAAAAATGCAGCTTCGCAAGGTATAATCTACGATCGAGTTCAGTTATGCGGAACTAGAAGTTCGAGACAGAGAGAGACAGACAGACAGAGAGAGAGAGAGAGAGAGAGAGAAGGTTTTCGCTCGAGGGAGAAACTCAGGCTGAACGTAATATCTGTATAAATGATTCGTATATAAGGAATCCCGAATGGAATGTCAGTTTTGCATTTTGCAAGAGGCTGAATATCAATGCTGAAAAGTCCTGGTTAATATTCTCATGCGAGCGTGCAAACATGTTACTAAACATAGGGACGATTAGTCTGTAACCCTTGAATTTAGATAAATATAACTGGAAGATAGAGAAATAGAGAGATAGATGGATAGATAGAGAGAGAAGGAAAGAGAAAGAGAGAAATAGAAAATGAAAGAGATAGAGAGAGAGAGAGAGAGAGAGAGAGAGAGAGATGATGTCGTTGGCGATGAAATAATTAAAACACTCCCATCGGACGATAAACTAACTGCTTGTGATAATCCTAAGTTAATGCACCAAGAGGATTCTAGCTCGAAGCTTTTCAACGAGGCTGAATATCCTCTAGCGAATTTCCGACTCCCCTCGTTCAACTTCGTTCTTTCAGCACTTCTCTCTCAATGGCGTTATCACCGATAACGATGCTCGAGGAAAGTGGGTGAAAATAATTAGTAAATGTTTCCACGGTACGAAGAGATATTGGTAAGAGGATAGGACTGGTACTGTGCTGGTACTAGTACGAGAAGGGAAAGCAATGATTCAAGATGCGAAAGTCCAATTTCAATTACCTACCGAAGACAAACAGCGTGGGCACGGTGCGTGGATGGTTTGCACATCGAAATTGGATGAATTTCCGGCTGTTCTAGACCACTTCCTCCAAAGCTCCGAGTGTTCCTCGATACTTTTCAAAATCCTCCCGTGAAAGAATGAATTCGCATGCGGCGAAAACGAGCAAAGGAAATTAAACGAACGAATGCGAACGAATAGGAACGTACGGACTATTCATAAAATAATTCAAAGATTGATCAGACATCCGAAGAAAACCGGGATGATAATGTTTTTCTTTGTTCTTTTTCTTTTTTCTTTTTTTTTTATTGTTTTTATTAGTGTAAAAGGAGCGGAAATTAATAATCGATATCCCGGTTCTTTCAATTCATTTTCTTTGAGTTACATCGATATGACCGATTAAAGGATAGTTCTTTTATAAGTTTTGCTTGAAATTTTATATATCAAAATTAATGAGAGAAAGAGAAAGAAAGAGAAGAAATAGAGAAAGAGAGAGAGAGAGAGAGTCTTTTCAAAGTTGTTTCCGTGTTCACGCAAACGGTGCAAACCCAAAGATCGATGTATAGACAATATCACGCGAATGTGTTGTAATGATTTAGAAGCCACACCTTTTCCGTCATTCTTATGCGAGCCTTGGAAAGGCGCCAGTACTAATACGGTGTAAATTAACGAAGTAGCTGCTTCGGAAAGTCGTTAAGTATCGGTAAAGAAAGAGATATATTGCGACGTATCATTATCGATTATCGTGGGACTGCAGTCGGACGTTAAAAGCGAGCTAGATCGTGAGCCATAAAACATCGGCGAGTGTCTTGCATATAAATGATTTAAGTAATCCCGATTTAATGGTCGCGCCTTTCCATAGCCGACCTTTCGCAATCGTCCTTTTCTTTTTTTTTTTTTCTTTTTCTTTTTCGTCGTATAAACCGCGTTAAAGCGACGAATCTAAAACGTAAAGTTCGCTTGGGAATCGAAAATCTCTCGGTAAAGTATACTCGAAGTCGAAAGCCGAGTAAATAAACGAGGAAAAGAACGAAAAGTTCGAACGAGCATCGAACGAGGAAATAATACTCGTATGTATGTCGATTACCTGCTCAAAAAATGACTCCGAAAAGCAAATAGGCGATCGGCATTACGATCGTATAATCGTGCAAACACAGTGGCGAAGCGGATAGTCAGAATCTACGATAAACAAGAAACAGGGTGGACGAGCAAATATAGTGCATTGTCGTTTACATTGCCTTTGTTGTGCTATTTACTATCCTCCTATTGCATTATTTCGTGACAAAATATATACGTATATATATATATATATATATATATATATATATATATATATATATATAAAATGTACATATATGAGATAATACGAGTATCGCGATTATTCGAAGGTGTATATTACCAATTACCTCGATTGCTTTTCCACGATCGACAGCGTAACCACCGAATCGAACACCGAGATTAATAACTTGTTTCTCGTCGATCTTCCAAAATTTCATGGGACTGAACCAATCGTTAATACCAGACAGAGTGTACACACGTAGACAAGCATGTTCTACCAATATGGATCTACGAATATATATATTTTCTCTCTCCCTCTCTCTCTTCTATATACCTTCAATCCTCGAACCCATCTGCTTAAAACATTTGCACCATGAAAGTTTTTGATGTAATTAGCCCGAACTATGGTCATAAGCTATGTTAACGAACCACGCGGTTTCGCAGTTTCGTGTCATAAGTCAGCCAATTAGTTTCTGACAAGATTAGGGGTAATATATTAACGTCTCTTTTCTATTTACATATGAGGTCAACACTTGTTCGACTTCTCTCACCCTAATTTAGTTGACGGAAAGAACAGAGATATCGATGAAACGTTCTCTTCTTTTCTTTTTACTTCTCTTTTCATTATTCTCATGCTTTTTGCCTTTTCTTTTTTTTATGAATTTTTTTTTCTATCATTCGAACGAATAAAGTTTCGAGATAACTATGCAATGCATTCTGGATTGCATATAAAATAACGTAGAAAAAAATGCTCGCTCGCGCGATTCAAATTGTTTCACGTAATATATATTACAATGTAAAATGCGAAATAATAGTCAATTAAATGTCAAAATGCACAAACAGAAAATAACAATGAGAAAATGTTGTATATCGTGTCGTTATTATACCTCGTTAAAACTTTTGTTGAGAGTCAAAGGTACGGTTGGTTGATACTCTCCTAGATATTTTTTTCTTTCTCTTGTTCTTGTTCTTTTTCTTTTATTCATAGAAAATAAAGAAAGAGTACGAAGAAGTTATGACAAATTAAAGCAAGAAACGAAGGTAAGAGATATAAAGCATAGTTTCCATAATGATTTCGATATGATTTACAAAATGTATTTTAGTACAAGTTTAAACCAACACTGTCGTAAATGTACATTTATTAGAATATTTTCAATAGATTAGAAAATTAATGACATCGTTTTAGAAATATCTCCTACATATATGAATAAAACATTGAAAATATAGACATGATATTAATCAAAACTCGACGTAATCATGAATTACGAATGTTATATTCGTTCGGTTATTCATGGAACACGAATCGCAAATTTGTATTCATACCTTTATGAGAAATAGAAGAGGAAATTCGTGTACGCGTTTTATGATCTCTGAAACTTTCGATAGTGCGCTTCCTGAATTCGATAGAAATTTCGAAAGTAAAACTATTACGTTTTCCCATTGGTTTATCTATGTATTTCTCTTGGTTATTCAGATATCCAATCTCGATTACTTGGTTTCGAAAATTAGCGTAGATAGAAAGAGATAGAGATAGAGATAGAGATAGAAAGAGAGAAAGAGAGAGACGATTTTTACCCGAGGTCAAATACTGGTACCACGAATGTGACCTCTCGCGTGACAGAGCGACATAAGACCATCGTGTGTTTGTTCTTTCTCTCTTTTCTCTCGTTCTCTCTTGCATTCTCTCCCTAGATCGTGGTTACAACGAAAAGGGTGTAATTAGGTATACGGAAATGTATACAGAGAAGAAGTGAGACGTATGAAAAATATGGAAAACTCTTGTGCATAGTACGGCATAAACTAATTTAGATTCATTTCTCCTTGTCTTATTCGTGGAATACATAAGGGACAATTTCGAGATAGAAAGAGACAGAAAGAGAATGATGAAAGATTTCGAAAAGAAAACACACATATACAGGATGCACATATCTAAAGGGAATAGCAAAAGTACACGAAGAAGTTAACGAACGGGCGAACGAACAACAATCGCAAAAATGTAGGATGGAATCTGTTAGATAGGAGCGGTGAGAAAAGGATGGTCGTATCGGTGGTTTATTTTCGTAAGCCTTCGAGCGAGAGAATTCAATCTAAGTTTGCGAGAGAGAAAGAGAGAAAGAGAGAGAGAGAGAGAGAGAGAAAGAACGTGCAAAGAAACGTGACACCGTTCGAATGTTCGACCGCCCGGCGGGCCTTTGTTGCAACGCGTGAAAGCCAGTTGTCTTCTCCAGAAAGAAGGAACGGCTTGGTACATGGCGACAAAGATAGAAAGAGAAAGAAATATAAATAGATAGAACTCTCAAATACGGAAAGTACTGGGATAGAGAAATCGAGAGGTTGAGGAAAAGAGAAGGAAGATAGTCGAAGATCGAAAGTGTAAAAGACGAAAGAGGGAGAGAGAAAGAGTGAAAGGAAGAGGAGGAGAAGAAGGTTGTGGAGGAAGGAAAGATTTCGTAGACGAGACGAAACGATGAGAGACAAGAAAACCATGGATAAGGTCCTGGAAAGGAAGAGTCTAATAATTTCTTTGGCTCAATCGTAACAGAAAGAGAACGTTCCCTGGGGTAGCCTGAAAGAAATATGTATCGGTATATCTCGAGTGCCTCGGCCTTGCCTCTTTTTCTATTTCTTTCTCTCTCTTTTTCTTATACGGGAAATATACAGTGATACTATTTCGAGGAAATGGCAGACTCATGTACGATCGTGTCATAGTAGAAGATGGCTTTACACAAACTTACGTGTAAGTACACACATACACGTGTATGTATGTGAAAGGTTGGAAAACACACTGAACAGAACGTGGATCGATCACATTTGTGATAGCTGATGACTGCCGAGTATTTTGGAACATTTGACCGATAGTGAATGTAAAATTTCTATTTTCCGTGGTATCTTATTTATTCTCTTTTATAAGACTCTTTCTTTTTTATCGTGTATGTACATTAAAAAGAGAGAGCGATGGAGATAAAGAGATAGATAGATAGAGAGAGAGAGAGAGAGAGAGAGAGAGAGAGAGAGAGAGAGAGAGAGAGAGAGAGAGAGGAGGGCAAAGAGGTCGGAGTCGCACGATGTAAAATCCAAGGCATTAAATGGAAAGCGAGCGCGCTTTGTGAAGAACGTAAATCCTCGAACGACGTTAATTCAAGGGGAGAAGAAGGAGCATGAGGAAGAGCAAGAGGAAAGGGCGGAGGAAGAGAAAACGCGTGCGGCTTTTTACAAAAGGCCGTAGGCTATTATCAGATTTTCCGCGTCGTGTTATACAGTGTGCATACGAATGCACGAAAAATAATGTAACGTTGGCGGATGTAAATGGTGTACGTGCACGTTGTTATATAGTAAATACTGCCCAACGTCATAGTTACGACTTCGCGTTTTTATTTGAGGCCAACACAATTACGAAATGCTGAACAATTATATCGTAAACGACGCAAGTGATTAAGATCAGCGAGGCAAACGGGATCTAAAACGAAAAAGAGGCAAAATTTTGTTTCTCTCTCTCTCTCTCTTTTCTCCAAGCTTTCTTTTTTTTCTCTCTAGCACATAGAGAAATGCGAGTACGCTTTATCTGTCTATCTCCCTCGGACTTATGTTAACGAACCAGCAGATTGTTGTTAACGCGAAATCAGATCATAAAAGCCCCTGGCATTTTTTTTTTTTTTTTTTTTCTTCAAACTTCGCCCTGATGGCGCAAGAGAGTTTAACGTCGGCTACAGTATTCTAACGAGTTCAATTACGATCCTGTTTTTTATTCTACTATGTAATAATTAAAACAAAGTTTCATGCGCTCGGCCATTTTTCTATTTTCTCTGGATAGTGTGCGTACGATGGAAGTGTACTGTGGACTATGGGAAGCGGAAAGAGAAGTGGAAAGAGTTAGAGGGTAGGCATGCCTATTGCCTGCCCCTCACCGACAGAAATTATACCCCAGAGCTTATTCACTTCTGGGAAAGCGTACGTGGTTTTCCGCCACCGGTAGACATTATCGTTATCGTGTATCTACTCCGTGTTGTCTGGAAGTGGAACATTCGCGAGGAGCACAAATATCGCATGGGTGGGATCTTCCTTTCTCTTGAAGGCCTTAGACCACTCGCCGAGATGGCGAATAAGAAGAGAATGAGAATAAGAAAAAAGAAAGGAAAGAAACAAAGAGAGAGAGAGAGAAAGAAAGAATGAAAGAGACGACTCGGTTAAAGGGTTCCAGTCGTTTACGTCGAGCTCAGTGATCCTTCGTGTTACGCGCTAATAGCATGGCGAAGACCAGTACGCTTTTAACGCGAATACCGATTACCATCGAGTCCACGTGGTCGTTAAACTCAACGACGTTTACGCTCGATTCGACCGCGATTCCCTCGTAAATTAACGTAATTTATGACGTCAACGTTAACCCCCTTCTTCCTTCTACCTGTTCTATCTCTCTGTCTCTCTCTCTCTCTCTCTCTCTCTCTCTCTTTCTCTCTCTTTCTCTCTTTCTCTCGCTCATAATTTTCGTTCTAGTCGATCTCGACGGACGAACAAACGAAGTGACGCTAATTGTACGTCCGTCATTATCGTTTCATTAAATAATGAACGTAAGTACATTAGTAATGTTATATTTTTATATATATATACACACACAATATCTATTATTCGTAATAATGAGGGACAAGATAATTATTTATCTTCTAGCAAAATGAAGAAATTCCTTTAGCAGTTCTCATCGATATTAAATTTCTGTTATTTTCGAATGTGATATATTATCTCTTTTTACGTTACGTACTTAACTACTTTATAATTTATTTAAAGTTTTCAAACTCGTTTCTTTCAGAGTTTCGTTATGAACGAAAATCATTAAATACGAAGAACGTTAATTTCAATTTATTTTCTGGCGAACATGTATTAGATTCTCATAAGATTGATAAAAATCGATCTTGGAAAGAAAATTCGTACGGTTTGCTCGTACGACTCGCGTCGTAAGAAGAAGAGAAAAATGAAAGAGTAGGTCTTCGCGAAGAGGAGAACTGAACGGACGATTGGGAATGAAAATGATGAGGGAGAGGGTAGAGGATGAGAGAAGAGGAAAGAAGAGAATGGAAAACGCGTAGAAAATGCTTCGTCGAGTAATAATGAAATTCGAGATGTAATTACTTTAATGGAATCGTCGATTTAATATGCAAAATTCCTATGGTCGTCGATTAAATATTTCGATTGGAATGCGAACGCGAGTGAGCGTTTCCGCGTACGGTTACGTGCATTGACGTAAAACATATTCGCGAAGCGTGCCACGGCAGAATTACATAAATCAATCTGTTACGATCTAATTCGCGTCCGTGAAAATGAACGTATCGTTTGACGCAACATTACCCATGAATTTTTCTCAATTTGTTAAAAATTAAGCGAAAACACCGATCTGCCAGGAAGCCGTATTCGTTTCTATTTATTTTTGTCTCTTTTTTATTTATGTATTTATTTATTTTTTGTTTTTTCTCGTTTTTTTTTTGTTTTTTTCGTTGGCCGTTACTCCATCATCCTATTTATACCGTATTTCTGTATTAGACAAGTAACATTAAAATTTACTATAGGATTTACGAGGGATATACCATTCGATTAATACGACATTACGTTGATTCGTCTAACCATGGTGTTCAATTAAATTAAACGGCAAATCGATCGCGGCCAGCGGCGTACCGGCCAGAGAAAATCCCGCGCGAACAGAAGCCATTGGAAATTTGTAAACAGACAGGCGCGGTGAGTTAGGTAAATGTCAGGTATAATTGCAAGCAAATATCGTGCGTTCCCGCGCTCTCGCGGTGATCGATTTCCGATCTTCGATTCCCGGATTCGTCTGAGTATCTGTCAGGAGATTGGACGTACAGCAAATACTCGTAGCTCGATCACGCGATCTCCTATAGGTATACATATATATCGTGGTCCACAGGATATTGGCATCGACCGATCGATCGTAGATTATGCCAACGATTCATCAAGAAACGCCTATCGATATGCGAGACCAGGCACTCGAGATTATTACGTTAAGGGGATATGCTTGTAGTCGGTGATAGCGGAAAATGCTTTACAAATCGCATCGAACCTTTTCTATGACATTTTCTACTGACGCGCGCATTACTCAAATTCGTGAATAGATATCCCATAGAAATTCGTCATTTATAAAATATCGTTGCTTAACAAAAAGGATTAAAATAGATTTGCAACTTTGCTTTATGATATGAAAAATTCAAAAGAAAAAAAAAAGAAGACGAGAGGGAAAAAGGGAAGGTAGAAAACAAGAAAAAAATAGACTGGAAAGGTAACGTACCACGAAGTAACGTATCGATTTGCACGGCTGAGAAGTCGCTCGTGTGACAACCAACGTGTCTTTCTCACTTGGTGAGAATAAATTTTCGATGAGGGATGCACGTTCACCCTACACGCAAAGAATGTCGCTTTAATTCGCGAAACGACGCTACCCAATACGAGCGAGCACCGTAGAAGCTATAAAGATTCGTTAATGCCCTTTTCAAGGCGTATGCCAATGGTCGGTATAGATTATCGTATTTTTCTAAGCACAGGATGGAAAGAATAAAAAGAAGAAGAAGAAGAAAAGGATAAAAAGAAAAAGAGAAGAAGCGGATCGTTCGAAACGAGTTGAGTCGTTTGAAGAAGGCAAAAGTTTGGTAAGGTAATGTTAAGAAGATCTTGGTAACTGGTGAGTTTCTTTCATTTCAAATTAGAAACGTCGTTTCGATGCAACGAAGCCGAACGTCGAGGAAATGGCTAGTGATTTTAACCGCGTCAAATAATTAATTTCATTCTTGTGGTTTCATCCTTGCGACCATAGTCCACGTGGTACGTTAGAATCGTTCCTTCTTTCAAAAATTATCCCTTATAGGACCATTTCTACCAAACGACGAGGAAGAAGAAGAGAATAACGTTCGGTTGAAAACGGAAGCAGCGAACGACTTCTCGGCGGCAAATCCAATAAAGCTTTCGAGAAAAAGGAAGTGTCCTATCGTTCTTTCAGAGTCAAGAGAGCGAAAGAGAAATTCACCCATTTGACACTCTTACCATTTCATCCTGACGTTTCTAATAAAATTGGCAGTTCCGAGTAGTACTCTCTCTCTTCTTCCTGACAATTTTATCGAATATTTCCTAAAGAGATTTCTAATAAATTGAGGTTTGTGTCAAATCCCAAATAGTACCATCAAAGTACAAGAGATCTGTTCGTAAATTAATTTATCTATTATTCGCAAGTCTAAAATGAAAAGGAAGAAGACATAATTGGCGGTGAGTATTATTATCGACATAGGTCGAGAGTAGCGAGGAAAGGACTATGAGAGATATTTGCAAGTATATATATATATATATATACACAGATACATACACATACACATATATTCCAGGATCCGTAATTTCATTTGTCCGTTACATTCCCCTTGATTCCATTTTCGAGAACCATAGATGGACAACGCCGGAAATTTAGTGAAGCTCTTCATTGAATATACTCATTAAACTTTTAATGACACGCTCGCTTCACGTTCATCGTGAATTTCCGGTTCGTATAGAAGAATACTCTGGCGTCCGGAGTGTCTCTCGATGAATTGTAAAATCTTTTTTGAATAAAGTTGTGCCTCGATTAAACAGAATCATATATGTGTCTGTATGTGTTTGAGAGAGGGAGAAAAAGAGAGAAACTTTTTAATCAAATATTATACGTATATTTAATTTAAAATTTTTTCAGACGTAGATCACAATTCATTTCTATGAAAAAATATTTCTGCATAAACAATGAAATTATATAAATCAAATATAAATTAAGAAGAAAATAAATAAAAGAAATTCAAATCATGAAAGAAATTCAAACAAATCAATAAAGTTGATAAAGAGAAGGAAAGGGGAAAGAGAGACAGAGAGAGAGAGAGAGAGAGAGAGAGAGAGAGAGAGAGAGAAGAATGTTTAGATCTTTGAAAATCGATTAATCAAATAACTTCGACCAAAGTTCTCGAATTATTCCATCATCTTCATTTAAGCATGTATTATAAAGCGCACTGTGGAAATTCGCGTTTCAAACGTCGGTACTGCACTTTGATGAAAGTGCAGAATCTTTGCTGGAAGGTAGGATGTGAGCTTGACTCGAGAGCCACTGTGTTCAGCACTGGATTTCAATATGTCTACCGCACGCGGAGGCTTATTAGCCCGGTGCCATAATCGCGTCCGCTGTCGTAGCTGTGCTCTTGTATTCGAGAATACGATGAAGAACTTGAGAGAGTAGAGTATAATTACGAAGGCAATTACATTTCTTATCGAGTATATCTATAAATATGTCAAAAGTGATTTAATAAGAACAATCTATAAATAATTTAGTAATAATTATTATTAAATTATCGAAAAAATTTCAAATATAGAAATATTCGTCAATCTAATCAGATTTTATATTTGTCAAAAATACGAGATATCGTCCCTTTGTTATTTTTCTTTTTAAAAATATATCACAAAATATTGTTCTAACAACTACCTCGATGACATGGGGAAGTTGGCAGATTCACAACGGACAACGAGAATCCTTCTAATTTAAATTGCATCTGGTGGCTTGCATATTGTATGCGTCTGCATTTGCTGGTTTCCAGCGACAAGAGCAACGGGAAAGATAAAGACAGAGATAGAGATAGAGATAGAGATAGGGATAGGGATAGAGATAGAGATAGAGATAGAGAGAAAGGTGTCACGCTCGCGAGCAAACCAACGCGAGGAAACATACACAGAAACTCATACATACAAGTAAACTCCTCTAGTTCCCCATAGTGAGAGAGAGAGAGAGAGAGAGAGAGAGAGAGAGAGAGAGAGAGAGAGAGAATTACTTCATATGCTCCATTTAATACGCGTACTATTACATCGTAGTTTATATTATCTCATTGTCTTTTCTTAAAGATTTCATCATTTTAAAAAGGTTTCGTCATATTTGTCAAAGAAAAAAGAGAAGAAAAGAAAAGAAAAAAGAAAGAGAGAATGGGATAACGTTTATAAAGAAAGAATGATCTCGGCTAGTTATTTCGAGATTCTTGAAGTGAAGAATATATTATCCTAATAGGAAATAACAGTGGATGAAGTATTTGCAAAAAGAAATTAATTTTCATAATGTAAACGATAAAATATATTTACTTCATTCATGTAGTTTTACTGGAAACGTATATATATATATATATATATATATATATATATATATATATTTCTTACAAAGATGTAGGATACGTTTATTAATTAAACGTTTATTTATTCGATAATAAGTAAAACTTTTTCGTCCGGAAAGGTAAGCGTTATTACAAGACTTATGTATGTATGAATAACAGAGACTCTGAAACAACAGTAACGTTATTGCAACTTTCATCCTGTTTCAACGCGCATTAATTCAAGGTTCGTTTCGATATAACCCCGTTTCTCTTTCCTTTCTATTCTTTTAAGAGAAAAAGAGAGAGAGAGAGAGAGATAAAGAGAGATAGAGAGAGAGATAAAGAAAGATAGACAAAGATAAAGAGAGATAGAGAGAGATAGAGAAAAGTAAAGAGAGATAGAGAGAAAGAGAGAGAGAAAAAGATAGAAAGAAAAAGAGATACACGTATACAATTTACAGTGATATTGAAAAGTTCATAACTCGGTATGCGCGAGAATGTAGACCGCTAGCAACTATGAAGGTAGACCGCTGACGGGGAAATAAAAATAAATAAGCGGCCATATCTTTCCAAGCCAATAATCTGACGATCGTATAAAATGTCAAGAAACAGAGAGCAAAAGGGAAAAAAGAAAAAGATATTTACAATGTTTGTATGGTGGAGAAAGAAAAAGAAAGAATGAAGAGAGAGAGAGAGAGAGAGAGAGAGAGAGAGAGAGAGAGGGAAGATGTATGCCGGATAACTGAGAGGTAGTTCGACCCACGAATATATTTTCTACGA
Source organism: Vespula vulgaris (assembly GCF_905475345.1). Taxonomy (NCBI): domain Eukaryota; kingdom Metazoa; phylum Arthropoda; class Insecta; order Hymenoptera; family Vespidae; genus Vespula; species Vespula vulgaris. The sequence goes on from NC_066591.1 coordinate 7,856,994, forward strand.
TCAAGGAAAGCGCGTGTAATAAAATACAAGCTGAAGTACGGTGTAGTAAAAAACGAAATCCTCTCTGACGCAAGGAGAAGCTTTAAAGTAATGACTCTCGATCTTACTACGAGAAAGAAAGATTGAGAGACAAGGATAGAGGATAGAGAAGAGAGGAGAGAGGGAGAAAGAAAAAGTCTATGTCCGTAGAATTACTTCAAAATCGGGTAACATAAAAGATTGGTAGATAAAGATTCGAGTTTAAGAAGGAGTCTTTGAAAAGGGTAGTCTAGTCTATAACGTAAACTAGAGAAAAGCAGAGAGAGTATTTTGACGAAGGGTTATACTTTTTAAAGGGTAGAAGATTGCCCTACAATTCCAGACTTTAGTAGCATAGACAATCAAATCATAGGTTTTAAGAGGTCGCATTTCATGAGAGACATTCGTCTGTTATCATGATCACTAATGATACTTTGAATTTTGGAGAGTATCGAATCTTTTCTTTCGAAATATTCATGATACTTTTTTAACGTAGAAAGGTTTCTTACTCATCTTCTGTTTTTCTTTCTCTCTCTCCCTCTCTCTCTCTTTCTCTTATTCGTACGTTCCTCCGCGAGCATATCCATTTTGGTCGCAATTCTCAACACGAAGAAGACCATATACTTGTATAGTGAGCACGCGACCAATAAACACGCGCAAAACATGTACGCACGGTCACATACCGGTAAAAGGAGTCGGATGGAGAAGAGTAGTAGAATAGAGCTGAGAGCGAAAGAGAATAAGAGAGAGAGAGAAAGAGAAAGAGAGAGAGAGAGAGAGAGAGAGCGTTAGTGGAATACGTACGTGCATTGCACGTGGGAGTAACAGTAGCACCGCCACATTGAATATAAATAAGCTGAATTTGTTGGATTACAAAGCCGGAACGCCAGAGTCGTTCTCGTCTTCTCGTCGCCGTCGTTGTCGGCAGTGTTGAAGAAGAAGAAGAAGTAGTAGAAAAAGAAGAGAGAGAGAGAGAGAGAGAGAGAGTAAGAAAGAAAAGAAGAAAAGAGCTTCGAATGGTTCGCTGGCTCGAGCCTTCGGGCTTTGTATACTTTCGACGCTTTGTACGTGTCGCAAAGTGGGTGGGACTGATCGCTTTAAACTGAGAAGGGTGCCTGTTCCCGTGCTGAAATAAAGAATACTGCGAGGGCTAGGCTCTTCTCTCGTTTTATCCTTTTCTCTCCGTTCCTCATCTTTTCCCTTTCGCTTGGGTGCTTTTATACGATGTCGACGACGCTCGTCTACGCGTAACGTTGACAACGAAATAGGAGGCTCGGAAGAGAAGCTTCGACGAAAGAGAAAACAGCTTCCTCCTCTTTCTCCTTCTTTTTCTTTTCTTCCTTCTCCTTCTTTTCCTCTTCCTCTTCTTCTTCTTCTTCTTCTTCTTCTTCTTCTTCTTCTTCTTCTTCTTCTTCTTCTTCTTCTTCTTCATTTTCTTCTATAAACGTTAACAGCGAAGAGGATAGAGAATTGGCAGATAGAAAGAAAGAATTGCTTATCTTTGTAACGAACGTTTTTAACGCGTGTCTTTAATATTAAAAAACGTTTATTCATGCAATTTTTCGGGGAACCAAAGAGGAACGAAAAGTGACCGGTTAAGGATGTAAAGAGCACTTGGAAAGTTCCAAAGCCTATTTAAATGGTTTCTTTAATAAGAAAAGAAAAAGGGTTTGCATAAATTATGATTAAGAGGAATAAAAGAGAAAAATGCAGTGATGGGTGGAGAATGTTATATATCGTGGTGGAGGAAGAGAAATGAAAAAGATTTAAAGGATGGGAACGCGAAACGTAAAATAAAAAAAAAAACAGAAAAAGAAATAAAAGAAAAAGAAAAGAAAGAAAATAGAAAGAAGATAGACAGAGAGAGAGAGAGAGAGAGAGAGAGAAAGAAAGAGAAGGTTGAGAAAAAGGGAAACAGGAAACAAAAAGAAGACAAAAAAAATAGAAAGGAAAAAAAAAGAAAGAAAAAGAAATGGATAAGAAATAAATAAAAGCTAACAATCATACGGGGCGCTAAAAATGCGACGACTACTCGGCCTGGAGACGGCTGGTACTATGCTCTCGAGCCGGAGGGCTAAGAGAAAATATATAGAATTGAGGTCCCCCGGGTAACTCGTGATATAAAAGGAGACAAAATACACACAACCCGCAGGCATGCGAGATATGGGTCTCGCAGAGGAATGAAAACGAGATTTCCCTCCGTGCTAGGGAATCGCTGCGCTCGCTCGCTCGTTCGTTCGTTCATTCGTTCGTTCTTTCGTTCGTTCGTTCGTTCGTTCGTTCGTTCGTTCGTTCTTCATTTTGTCTTTCTTTTTTCTTTTTCTTTCATCTTATTTTTCTCCCAAATCTTCTTCTCTTCTTTCAACCTTCATCTCATCCTATTTACTTCCTTCTTGTTCGATAAAATTTCATTGGTTCAGGTTTCCTTCATTCGTATTAACGAACAATACGCAAAACCCTCTTGCGATTTTATACGATTTAACCTCTCTTTTCTTTCTTTCTTTCTCTTTTCTTTATCGTTTTTCTTTTTCTTGTTCATTGTTTCATCTTTTTGCCCTTCTCGTTCTTTTTCTTCTTCTTCTTATTATTATTATCATTTTTCTTCCTTCTTTTCCCGAACCACATATCTACACGATCTTAGAAAAGGTATAATTTTTAAAGCGACGCGTTTTCTTCGGTTTTATCGTTCGTAGTCCGGACTCGAACGCTCCCGCAATATCGAACGAGCCTTCCATGCTCAAGTTTCTCGATAAAATTTCTATCGAGAGCTTTACGAGCCGCGTTCCACGTTTACGTATTAATTTTATATGGAAGACCTTCGAGGAACACGACAGTCAAGCCGAATTGTGCGAAACGTATCCGCGACTGTGAAAAATAAAAAAAAAAATAAATAAAAAAGAATAGAAGAGAACGAATAGAAAAAAAAGAAAGAAGATGAGTCAGCATCGTTTATCAGAATTTCTCTCTACGTTTTACGAATTTTATACTAATTATCTTTGTAAAAGATGTAACGTGTCGTTGATAAAATTGGATCGTAGTAACGATCAACGAAGTTACGCATTTGCGGAGGAACTAATTTTTCGATCATAACATTTGCCAGAAAAGAGAGAAAGAAAGAGAGAAAAAAAGGAAGAGAAAGAGAGAGAGAGAGAGAGAGAGAGAGAAAGAGAGTCGTTGACCGTACGAAGAACAGAAATAAACGTATTCGATATGCACGATTTCGCGATTCGTCGGATAATCCGATTTGCATATTGAAGGGGTGCCCTATTATTACACACGGAAGATCTCAGAATGGATGATGGAATATTTCTTTCTCATCGTGGAAACTTTATATTTTCTCTACTAAATCCAATTACTTCTCGCATCAATGGATAATTACGAAATAATCACTCATCCAAATATATTATGTATACGACGAAAGTAACCTGAAATATCGAACGAATCGTCGAGAGGGTGAGAAAGAAGAAGAATAAAAAAGGAAGAGCGATTCTATTATGATCTTTCATATCGTTATTACACGTTGATAATAGAATGCAAGAATTTTCATAGGTAAGAAAAAAAAAAAAAATGCGAAGCATACAAAATGTCCATCCTATATAAAATAGAAAAAGAATGGTTCACATTCGAAAATAGGCCGAAGGTCCCTTTCCAACCGAATACTCGGACGCTCGTTGAGATTCATCGTGAAATGCTACGATGACACGTTACGATGACATATACAAAGATACATACATATATACATATATGTGTGTACGTAGCAATACACTAATAGCTTCTATATATATGCATAACCGATTTATCGAGATATGCGATCACACGCACAGGTACACACAATAGAATGCGTTCAACGTAGTACTGCTGTTGCTGGTCGATTTGTGTATCTATAGCTGTACACAGTTACACAGATAGATACATATACAGACGCAAAGGGGCGAGTGTTACGGGCCAGGAGAGTATATCGTTTGGGACGTGCCCGGATTAACGAATGAGTAATAACTGGAATGGTTGCTTGAGCAACGTTCGCCAGTGCACGCAGACTCCCCTGTTGGAACCACGCTGTTGGAAACTTTACTACGCTATTCTACTATGTGTGTATGTGTGAGAGAGATAGCCTTGTTGCGAAAGCCTCCTCAGCTCGCCGCCATGTCATGGCAATTAATATGCGGATTACAAGGTATCCCTTAACCGGGCCACGAGATTCACACGCGAACCGACCTCTGATCTATCTCTAGTCTCGTACCAATCGTCGACCTTTCGTCTACCTTCTCTACTTACTTCTCTTTTCCTCTTCCTCCTCTTCTTCTTCTTCTTCTTCTTACCTTCTCGATGAATTCCCATACCGAATGACAGTTTTCCCTTAATGCCTTATAAAGTTCCTTCATTTACTCTTAAATGTGTAGCACCAGCTCCAATGGCTAATATCGGTATCCTCTCTTCGTCTCTCTTCTTGGACTAGATTAGGAATTCTCCTGAATTACGAGCGACGATTTGTGTTAGCGACGATTCATTAGTTCGCGATGGTGCATAACTTAGCTCAGAGTTATCGTCGATCGATGCTGATATTCTTGGTACTCCGTTACCTCCAAGACTCGTAAGAAACGCCACGAGGAGATCGTGCACGGGTTCTTGATTAACGCGCGAATTATGACAGGTCTTTCGAACGTACCGCGAACGACCTATGATCTTCAGTATCGTTTATTATACTTGTATGTAATTCTTTACGAGAAGAAATAATTGTGTTGGCTCTTGTAGGTAATATATTATGGTTATTGTGTATGTAAAACTCTTAAGATAAAATTATGGTTGATACGTGAAAGAGAAAAATAGAATAATTATATGAAACATCGAATAAAGTTTTACCATCATCATATATTATAGGCTAATAATGTTTCCTACACTTTAGATAGATAATTACATAAGCGATAAATAAATTTGACGATACTACTGTAGATTCCAATTCGGTTCGAGCGGATTAGATATGCATCGAAACGACGATCGTTGATTAATCACGGAGAATCGAGGCTTGCTTGTAAGCGAAGATGAAAACTGGTATTTAGCTCGAAATCGAGGGATCTCCGTTTTGATTCTAACACTCGCCACGTACCTCTCTCGCTATTACGAGAAATTGATTTTCTAGAGCGTGTTCACGTAATTGAAAACATTTTCTGACGACCAATCGTGGATATTAATTTTAGAAAATAATTTCATTGTGATTTCACATAAGAAAATAGAAAAATGAAAAGGAAGAAACGTTTCTCATCGATCAACTATTGAATAAGTATTTACAATTACGTATATAGTTCGGATTACATAGAAATGTACGTCTATGTACATACTTCGTTTCAGATTACAATTATATATAGCCTGTATCAATGATATTCGAGATTCGAGATCATTTGATTATTCTAAACAATAAACATTCACGATATGTAATCATTAGATTGATTAAATGTTAATTATTAAATCGCAAAACATATATATCGTTATATATAATAATATATATATAATAATTATATATATATATGTATGTGTGTTATATATATGTATATATATAATCATTATATATAATGATTATATATATACATACATACATATATATATATCATTTTAAATATTAATATAAGAATATACATCGCGGCGCATTATTATGAGTAAATTAAAATTGTGAACAGTGGTCTATAACAAATTAAGCGGCCGATCATAGGGCAACGTTATTGGCCGATAGCACGGCTTTCAATAGCGATATGTAGGGACCGTTCAGGCATAGAAGCGAACGTTCACGCCCTGACAATTAATATGCGGGCTATATCGTCCTACGGTGCAAACGGTCCGTGGAATGCGCAGACGAGCGGATCCTCGATCGATTTTAGAGAGAGAGAGAGAGAGAGAGAGAGAGAGAGAGAGAGAGAGAGAGAGAGAGAGAGAGAGAGAGACAAGAGTTCACGTGACTCCGTGTTTATCGTTCGAAAAAGATTTCGAGTTGGATTTTCTTTTTCTTTTTTTTTCTCCTTTTTTTTCGTTAAGTGAATTTAACGATATTATCATCGTTTTGTTACGAACGTATCGACCGACAATTTGATTATTAATACTTCAAGATTGTTTATCCTGAAATATCGTCGTATTTCAATATTACACTCTTATAATATTTCATCGGAAGTTTAATTAAATTCAAAATTCGAACACGTATTTCATTTGGAAAAATTAATATATAAAAGAAAATCATAGAAAATTTTTCGATATCGAATATAAACGAAAATGGATATCGTTGTATCATTGTAAACAGAATAAAAGACATAAGAGCATTCTCGATCAGCGATACGTGAAGGGCCCCGTTTAAAGGTAAGAAGGGAAGAAAGAAGTTTCGATGTAATCCGAAGTAAGTTCGAAGGTGGATCGTTCTTTCTAGGGCGCGAAAGAAAAGCAATGAGTAGGAGGAAGAGAAGTAAAAGGAAGAAGAGATGGAGTAGGAGGATGATAGAAAGGAGAAAAGAAAAGAAAAGGAAGAAGAATAGCATAGAAGTTGGCGCTCCATTGGGCTCGATCGAAAGAACACAAAGTTCGTACCGGCTTAATATATATCTGGGTGCTATGTCGGATAATAATAAATAGAGATAGAAAGAGAAGGAAAAGAGGGAAATTGAGAGAAAGAGAAAGAGAAAGAGAAAGAGAACGAGAACGAGAGAGAAAGAAAGAAAGAGAGAGAGAAGAGGGTTGGTTCATATAGCACGAGCGAAGACAATGGGCGACCGCAGATAATTTCCAAACTCAAGAAAAGCAGCAGTTTACGTCCCGGTTAAGTTCTATCGAAGATGAGAGAAATAGAAAGAGAGAATGGTAGCAAAGAGAAAGGAGGGTGACGGTAGACATGGAGGAAAGAAGAATTTGGCCGATAGCGATAGAGTAGGATGAGGAAAAGGACAGAGAGAGAGAGAGAGAGAGAGAGAGAGAGAGAGAGAGAGAAAGAGAAAGAGAGAACGAGGAAGGCATAAATTCAAGCATTTTTCGCAAAGTTTTGGCCCTTGGGACACGGTAATGGCGTGCAGCGAGCCGAGTACGGTCGTTTATGTTGGAATATGAGAGAGAGAGGACGAGAAAGAGAGAAAGAGAGAAAGAGAAAGAAAAAGAGGAAGAGAGAGATAGAGAATGATACGTCGACGTGGACGTAGTGTGGGACGAGTAAAACGGGCAAAAGGATGGACGCCAGAAACGAACGAATGAACGGCCAAGCGAGTGAACGAACCAACGAACGAACGAACCAACGAACGAACGAACGAATGGACGAACGAATGGACGAACGAACGAACGAACGTCTAGCCAAATCTCGACTAGTCCGGATCTATGCCGCGTGAGTATTACACAAATCCCTCGCGGCGGTTAAATTCAGCCTTCCCGGTTTGGTTCTACCAATTTTAATCGTTCTCAGGTTCGTTCGCTTCCCTATCGTTTCGCGAATAATAATAATAATAATAATTTTGTAAAGCTAGGACCGACCGATCGAGACCGAACATAACAAGATCAACTCGTTGCTACATCGTATCTCTGTCTTTCTCGAATTAAAAAGCTCTCATTTCGCTGTTCTAACGACTACAGTGACGACGACGACGATAATGACGTACGATCGAATTTCAAATATTCATGTTTTTATCAATCTTCTGAATTATCGTATACGCATATATCTAGATATGCTCGTGAACATTGTTTTCGTTATGTTAATGAAATTTAACGAGTGGAAGAACTCCTGTTTGCGGAATAGGAAACGTTTAGAAAAACTTTTCACTTTCTTCTTTCACTCGTATCTTCGAGAGAAAGGGATAAAAACACGAAAAAAAGAAAAAGATAAGAAAGAAGAAAGAAAGAGAGAGAGAGAGAGAGGGTGAAAGGAAAATCAAGAGACCGAAAGAGAAGGAGAAAGAAATTGGAAGGTTTGGACTGGCAAAGGGACTAAAGGCATACCGTGTCCTTCCTTTGTCTCAATCGTATCCGGCCTTGCTTTCGTTCTTTGCCGTTCTGATTCCTTCGACATTCAGCTCGTGACATGAATCTCAAATCAGGAATGAAATTCGACGTCCTGGCAAAGACCGAACAAGCGATTCCATTTGGAACAACTGGACCGACAAGTTAGGCCCGATTCGATGCCACTAAACATCGTGCAAACTCAAGGAATCCTGACCATGTTCCATCTCTCTTTCTCTCTCTCTCTCTCTCTCTCTTTCTCTTTCGTTTTGAACTACTTGTCCTCTTTTTCTTCATTTTTCTCTCTTTTTTTATTTTGATCCTTCACGGAACTCGATATTGAAGCAAACTCCGATAACTCGATATATTGAATTTTCCAAATTTAAAGAAATTTATTTTCCAAAGAACGAAACTTTGAAAACGTCTTTCCGATGATACAAAATTCAAGAGTTACATTGTCGTATTAACAAATTCGACGTATGAATAAAAAAGGGAATACATAGTATACGTTTTAATAACGAAGATGAAAGAAAGGATATTCGGCGCCAGGCTGACTTATACCATCGTACAATTTTCTTTTATACATTTTGGTTCCTTTTGCGACAAGACAAAACGAAAGGAGGTGTATTACAAAATTGAGAGTCTCATGCTAGCATAAAGTTTGATATCCTAAGGGGAAGAACGAGGACGTATGCGGTATCAAGCGTTCTAGATCGGCCAATGTATATACTTACTTGAGTCGAGGATGAAGAAAAGCGAAAGGGAGAAAAGACGAAAAAGTAAGAGAACTACTCTACGAAATGGTAAAAGAGATAGAAAAGAGGATGACGGGGAGTTGCAGAGAGAAAGAGACACAAAAAAAGAGAGAGAGAGAGAGAGAGAGAATCTCGTCGAAGGTAAATGCGCTGGATAGATCGGAGGAACAAAAATTTGCCTGGCTCTTCTTATTCAACATGGATAGACACGAATACACGTGAGCACCATACGTCTCTCTCTCTCACACACACATACAAACATACACACATCTTCATACACATGTGCAAATTTACAAGAACAAGCGCATTTTACGAATAACATGCTCGGATGCTTCGAACGAACGGCCGTTTCGTCTGCAAAACGTTTTGTTCTACTCTTCCTCTTAGTCGTCTCTTAGTCGATGTCATCGTTCTTCTCGTCGTGCCTAACATTCGTTTCTTCTTTATCTTCTTAATCTTCATCCTTGTCTTTCTTTTCTTTCTCTACATCCCCTCGTCTTCTTTTTCTTTGTCTTCATCCTCCGCTTCATCTGTATCTTTTTATTTTTCTTCTCCTTCTTCTTCTTCTTCTTTTTCTATTATTTCTTCACGATACTTTACATCGATAGAAGAAATTGCAAAGAAAGCAACTCGACTATTTCTCCTCATCGTTCTCCTCGTCGAGCTTAACATTTGTTTCTTCTCTATCTTCATCCTCGTCTTCTTTTTCTTTCATTTTTCTTTCTCTTCATCTTCATCTTTATCTTTTTATTCTCCTTCTTCTTCATCTTCATTTTCACCCTTTTCCTTCTTTCTTCTTCTTCTTCTTCTTCTTTTATTTCTTCACGGTACTTTACATCGATAGAAGAAATTGCAAAGAAAGCAACTCGACTATTTCTTTCGTCCTTTTTCCTATTCAATCTTCCTTTTTCTTCTCTACTCCTTTCTTCCTTTCTTTCTTTCTTTCTTTCTTGTCTTCTTTTTTCTTTCTTTCTTTCTTTCTTTCTTTCTTCCTCTTTTTCTTTTTTTTTTATTTCGTTTTGCCACTTCTTCCATCCAACGAGTGTTCCCTACTGCCCGTTCTACGTTCCCTCGAGCGAATTTAATTAATTCCAGAAGCACAAAGAAAACACTTTTCCGTAGGGATACTGTTCACCACGGCGTTGGCGCTGCCTTTCTCGGTTCTTATGAAATAATTTGTTTGGTCTCCTCGACGTTTCTTTTAACTCTCTCATTGAGATCGCGTCTTGGCCGCTTCGTTATCGGCGCCTGTCTCTCTGTTTCTTTGTATATCTCTCTTTCTCTTTCCGTCTCCGTGTTTGTCTGTCCCTCTTTCTTTCTTCTCTCTCTCTCTCTCTCTCTACCTCTTCGAATTCACGATGTTTCCTTGATCATCTGAATTGCATGCCGACGTTACTTCTCTCACCAACCAAACACAAATATATCGCGGATAAACTTTAGAAACACATTGAATCGACTTAAGAACCATACTATATCTTTTTCTATAAAAAGAACTCGTAAAGAAATTATTACTTTCGAATTACATACATACATACATATATACATGTAATAAAGTTGATGGGAATATTCTTGGATCAAAGTCGAAAAAGTTGCTTATAAAGTTTAACCGAAATATTTTTTCAGAAGTTGTAAAAGAAATATTGAAATATTTTTTTGGAAAATTTAATGATGTAGTCTTTTCAATTTCATCTCTCTCATACTTTACTTACTTTCGTTGCTTTAATTATTAACAGATTTCGCGAGTCTGATATACATACATATGTGTATATTTTTGTATATTTTTGTATATATATATATATATATATATATATATATATATATATATTTATTTATAGATAGATATATAAAGTCAGAAGCTCCATTCAAATGAGTATAAATACTCCTCGTTCGTATTCCGCTTGCCAAGAGATCATATACATGACGAATATAGGTCGCTCTTTGCATTAAGTCGATACACGCGAGTTTTTCGAAAAAAATAGCTCTTGACGAAAATTACCAGGGTTTATTAATACTGGGAATTGCAGGAATGGACACATTTATTACATTCTTCCTTTCATATTCGTCGTTCGTCGTTCGTCGTATTTTTTAACTCTGAATATATATATATCATGATTATATATATACATACATATATATATATATTTCGATATATTCTCGATATATATATATATATATATATATAAATGGAGCATTAAATTTATACGTATGCAAATCCTCGGGAAAATCATACAAATCGTTGCTCGGATTCGCCGACGTGGAAGGATTTCAAATAATTGTTAAACTTCATTGGACCTTTTTAGACTAGATTACTCGAGTCCTCCAGCAATTTTAGATGGGGAAATGAAACAATGGCAGACGGATAGATGGATAAATAGACAGTTATATATATATATATATATATATATATATATGTGTGGAAAGAGAAGAAAGGGTAAGTTTTTAGACGCGATCGCAGGGACCGTACGCGGTCGCGAGAGAAAAAGAGAATGGAGACAGAGTTTATTAACGTAACGTGGACTGCGTGCACCCAGAGCCGCTTTGACCAAATTAAAATACACTTGCCCAGAACCCTCGGCTAAGCCCACGGATATTCATTTAAGAGTCGTTCTCTCCGTGTTGGCTCGCTAACGCCTCAACAGCGGCTACCATCCTCATTTCGTTCTTTCTACTATCATCCCTGCTCCACTATCGTCCGAGAGACAAGGCGAGAGATAAATGAAGAAAAAGAGAGATGCCATGAAAAAGAGAGTGAGGGAATGAGAATGAGAGAGAGAGAGAGAGAGAGAGAGAGAGAGAGAGAAAGGAAAAGAGAAGGAGAGAGAAATGTACGCACGCAGGTACAGTAAGCGGTGTTAAAAAGGATTTAGTGGCATCTCTTTCTTTCTATCTAGCAGCGTGGTAACGGCTAGCCGAATGCCATATTCCCGTTCCATGTTTTCTCTGTTTTCTTTTTTTTCTCTTTTTCTTTCTTTTTTTTTTTACTTTCCTTTCCTCTGCGTGCATCCATCCGTCTGTCCATCCGTTCGTCCGTTCGCTCGTTCGTTTTACGAGCTTCGCCGTTTTTCCTCGAGACTCGCTTGAATTATTACGAAAAGCCAGGACAGTAGCTACGAAACGATTTCGCCAACGTTTCGTTTTCCTACCGAATACTTTTTCATTATCCCGTCGCTATTTTTCAAGAAAAAAATGATTCTTGTTATAGGGATATTATTTTGTAAAAGAGATTGAGATAGAGGTAGATAGATAAATAGACAGAGAGATAGAGAGAGAGAGAGAGCAATGGCCAGACACATCTCTTCCTCTGTCTCTCTCCCTCTCTCTCTTTCTTTCTCTCTGTTCAATCCTTTGTGACCCATCGTGCGCGTGTCGTCTTTCCATTACTCTGTCCTCTGGCATCCACGCAAGACGGAAACAATTAATACTCGCCGAGAACCTCTACCAATATCCGTTTCTTAGTCTCCTTTCTGCGCCATGCATCCATCTCCCTCTCTCCTTCCTGTACGCCGATCGACGAGTTCTCTCTACTTCTCTCTCTCTCTCTCCCTCTCTCTTTTTCTCTTCTCTATCTATCTCTCTCTTTCTATTCCATTCGGTAATAGATTGTCCAAGGAATTCCGTCAAGAGAAGTTGCCGATGTTTCGTTGCAATTAACTTCCTTCTTGAAGCTTCTCCTTCTCTTCAGGAGAGTAACAACAAAGAGAAATTTCCATAAAAAGAAAAGATCGTCTTAATTGTCATTCTCCATGAAACGTCTCTTGAATAACATGTCAACATCCAAATCGTTGGAATAGCGTCTTGAACATTAAAGAGAAAGATAGATAAAAATGAGAGAGACAGAGAGAGAGAGAGAGAGAGAGAGAGAGAGAGAGAGAGAGAGAGAGAGAGAGAGAGAGAGAGGTGATGCATCTTAAAAAGAAAAGTTTATTCGACCTCTAGGTGATAAATCTTGGTTGAATGTTTCTGAAAAAAAAAAAGAAAAACATCGCTTAAAGTTATTGCGATAGGTATTAATATATTTAGTCACAAATGAATTTCGATTTGATTCTTGTAGAAGATGAACGTAGAAAAAGTTTCTCTTAGCAATCGTATTTTTATTTAATAATAACCTACGCACTTGATATGCATATTGAAATTTCTAAAATTGTAACATTATAACATCGATAATTATTATTGTCAACTATAGTAATATTTTAAATAGATATCACTTGGATCGTTAGATCTTTCCGGTTATTTTTCATTTGGTCGTTTTTTTCCCCTCTCCTTTCTCTCTCTCTCTCTCTTTTTTTTTTAACTCTTTTTGGAAGAGATAGTGTAAGAGGATTTTGCTTGGGCGAGTAAGCTCGGGGAAAAGCTGGGAAAACAGTTAAAAGAGAATGGATCATTCGAGCTCAACGAACGGACATCTCGATGGATAAACCAAGAACGAGAGTGGTAGATGTCGAGAACGAAAAGGAGTCGGTAATTCACACGTTCATGGATCGAATCCCTCCCTTGTCCTTCTTTTCCTTGGCACTTTAGTTCCTCGATGGGACAGAAAAAAAAGGAATGAAATGATGCACTTCTCGCAGATCTAATCGACGAACGCAGGTCCCTCAGCTACGTGACCGGATGTGTCGCCAATGATAGAGAGAAAAAAAAAAGAAAAAAGAAGAAAAAAACGGAGAGATCCGATAGCTATTTTCCGCTCGTAGTTTACGAGCTGGCAGATCAAATTGAAGTGACACGCATTCGAACTAAATTGACGGTCTTTCTATGGTATTTCCTACCCTTCGCGTTATTACATTAAGAAAGAAAATCCTTTATTAAATGACGTTCCTAACAAACGATCTTAATTTGTATCTCGTAAAGGACTAGAGGAATAAGCAGTAAGAATTAGAAGGGAAGGGAACGATGAGAGAGGCCTGATTAAGGTTGACAAGCGTGCGTTTCTTGGTGATAAGGAAATTATCAATGGTGAGTGACGATGAGGACAATGAGGAAGGTACCGTATCTAGAGCTTATTGCATCGTGTGTTTTGTGACATTCGTCGTGGAATAAGTCTATGTCGTTTGTCAAAGCTCTCTCTCTCTCTCTCTCTCTTCCTCTCTCTCTTCCTCTCTCTCTCTCTGTCTCTCACTTGATCTCGTTCTCTTTATCTTTCTCCATGAAGCTTTCACCAGCAGTCGAGTGAACTCACTCGATCGAGTAAATCACCACGGGTCTCTGTCTTCTCGCTCGACCGCAGGATAGCTCGAAAGCACGTTTGCTACGTTATAGTTTCTCTCTCTCTCTCTCTCTCTCTCTGTCTGTCTATCTGTCTCTCTCTTTTCCTCTCACCCATATCGATTGAAATTCAGCATACGTTTTCGTGCGCCAGGTGAAATGTCGATTCGAATTCACCTACTGCAAATATTCGCACGGAATCGGTCAAATGGACGATAATACGTCTCGCACCCGGCACACGAACGAAAACTTCAGATAAAAGGATCACCACGATGATCTTCCGATATTTCGTGATGTCAATTCCGTCCTTGTTTCATGCAATTTGCCTTTCTAAAATTCCACGATGAGAAACGAAAGCAATACGATGATCTGATCGTCCACGCACGTGGTGTTTCCGTCACTATCAGTTTTTCTGCACGCACTCGCTTTAAAGTACATGCGAGTGACGCTGTCCGGAAACGAATATCGATCAAGATCTTTCTCAAGAATATTTCTCAAGAATAAAATAATTTTTCAGGCAATCGTAACAAATCTTAATATGAATATCATCGCGATATTCGATATTTGTCTCTGGATATTAATTTAATAAATCTCTTTCATTTACCTACGAAAGAATACTTTGAAAAAATACAATATGAAAAATGCATATGAATATGTATGTAAAAGGATATGCGTAACGGGATAGTTCAGAGCGAAACTCATTGTTACATGATATCGAATTTGATAAATTGATGAGTTTTACAAAAAACAAAAACATTATCGTCGAGTTTGCTTAGAGTGAATTTTTTTAGGAAAAACGTCCAGAGGAAGAATCATTCGATACACAGAAAGAGATTTTCAGAATGAGAAGCGAGAACTGCGAAGAGGAAAGGAAAACGTTAGGAGACTTTAGGACAGACGTCTCTGGCATAGCCAAACGCATTTGTTCGGAAACCGCGCATCTTGCTCCTCGGTTTCTCTCACGAGTGATACCCATGCCTTATACCGTAGTCGACGAAACTTTGAGAGTTCTTGATTGCAACGCGCTACTTAAGAAACACCGCCAAGTTTTGCAGATAACTCGCAGAGCCGATCTCGAGCTCGTTCATGGTAATACGGTCGCACGTTATCGCTAACGTTTTAACAGGTAACGCCGTTAAATTTTACAATGCAAATTCTCGTGAACGTATATAATATACGGAGCGTTCTATACTCGTTGATTTAAATAGATATTAAGATTATTATTATTATTATTATTATCATCATCATTGTTATTATTATTATCATTGTTATTATTATATGTAATGTCTAAAAAGTATTCGTTAATTTTAACATAGATCATCAAGTGTTTTAATATAATTTGTTCGTTGATAAACTTTTGCTTTGTGTTTTCATTTTCTTTTATTTATTTTTTTCCATCACACTCCGTTGTTTTCACATTGGCCATTGGTCGCTATCGGACCATTGGGAATTCAATTTCGAAACTGATTTTTTACGAATGTAAATTCCTTATCAAACTTGGACACGGATTACAAATTCGGAAGAAAGAAAAGTTTTCTTACCGAGTAAGGTTGCTCCCTTAAGAGGAAGACTGGCTTGGCTAATACAAAGAGGTAAGAAAAAAATTAGAGGAAAGAAAAGAATCGGAAAAGGTTGAAGAATGAGAGATGAATAAAATGAGAGAAAGAAAAAGGAACGTAGTTAGTTAGAAAAAAGAAGTTACAATTAGACGAGACCAATATGCAATTATAAATTCTTTTCACGTTAAAAACTCAATTTTATGAATATTCCCAAGGGTTATAACCTATCGATTAGGAACATAAAGCAACATATTGGCGTTACGAACTTAGTAATACGAAGAACTAATTTAGACATCCTTCTCTCATCTTACTACGAGATTGCTGTCTTCGTCGTAGTTTCGGAGAATCGGAGCAAGTTGTTCGCAGCGGGAAGACGAGAGGTAAGCTTTACGGTTTAAGGTTCGGTTCTGAACACTGAGAGATTCGACGTCGCAATTATGCAGAGAGTTAGATAAAGGGAGAAAGCTAGTCATATCTAGTGAGCACGCGCGTAAGCTTACGATGCGAAACGGTGTTCAGTTGGTCCAGTTGGAAGGTCGCCTAGAAGGATGAATATAAACGTATATTGTCTCTCTCTCTCTCTCGCCCTCTCTCTATCTGTTTGTCTCGCTACTCTCGCTTTTGCTTCGTCTCATTCTAGTTCTCTCTCAGCGAGGAGCTCAATGTTTGTGGTCGCACCACTCACGCGTTAGTCCAAGTTGACAACAAGCAGTCGCTTCCCGACAGTTAAGCCGCCTCGTTTGATAACGAAGCGGCGGGACCTCCTGTCTCGTTATTTATTGAAATGCATGCGTGCGGAGCAAAGTGCCGCAATTGCATTCTCCGCTAGGGCAGTACCGTAGGGAAAGCAGTACCGTGTCGCTTGCCTACCAGGACCGACGATTTATTCGACGGCTCTGTTAATGGCGTTTCCTCGCGTGCTTTTGATTATACGTTTAACCGATTGCCGGGCATCGCGATCGCTTTTCACTCTTTCCACGAATTTTCGAGCTCTACGATATTCGTGCGATTTAAATTTTTTCCTCATAGGAAATCCTATCGAATTTAATAGTCTAATTTGTACGACTATTAAATAGAGATACCTTTGAATAATTTAAATAGTTAATCGACGTGATATATATATATATATATACGTATATATTAATTAAAACGTTTTATCATTATTTCGAGCTTCGAAAAGTTTCAACGAATAATTTTCCATCATAGTATCGACGTTAATTAATACTTCGAATATATATTTTCTATTTGCCTTATACTCTCCCCTCCAGCAGCCTCCACCCCGCCTCGCCAATTAGTGTCAAGTAATAGGAATAAAATATTTTCTTGCTTTTTCGCTTTTCCTTATTTTCTCTATAAATTATTGATATTTTCCTTTATGAAATTCGAATTTTCGTTAACGATTCGACATTCGCGGAATGCAATGAGATGCATATTTGAAACAGAAATAGATCGACTCGTTCGAATAAAAACTTTATTAACTACTGACTTATAATGGGCTGACTTATTCGTTTTAATTATACTTCATAAATTCCCATAAAGATACAAATGATATTAAAATAACAAGATCGATAATATTAAAATAACAAGATTCTCTCCTTTTAAGGATTCGAGAATTGAAAATTGAATTAACATTCTCGAGAATGTAAACGATAATATACTTATAATGTATCGCGTGTTTTCTGTGAAATTGGAGAAGCACGATAATTTGTCAACTTGTTCGCTTCGTTCACATTATCGATGCATTTTCTTCTTGTTCGTCGTTACTTCTTAGGAAACTCGTAAAAGTACTACCGAACCAAATGGAGATATCGTTTTACGTTGCTTTTCGATCCTTTCTATAAGAGTAGAAAGTTTGCTTTTCGATATCGAGTGGAACGTTACGTAAGTTTAACGACGGTAGGCTCTGTACACGTGGTTATTTTAGTATTACAGGTAAAACATACTCGGATAATACGTGTACAAATCCATAAAATATACTGTACCTAAGAATAGATCAACTTCGAAAGGTTTTTAAACGTTTAACATTTGACCTCTTACCCATTACCTTTTCTTTACTCGAAAGAGACACTTTGGATATATCAGTAATTTTTTATAAAGCAATTTGTACACGTAAAGATATCTATATACCTGCATTTAATATAATTTCAACTATAAAAATGTATACGTAAATCTTCAAATCTTTAAAATAAAATAACAAAACGAGAAGTATTATAAATGATCGTTAGACAATCTGTAGGCATAGTCATAATTCATTGCCAGGCAAGCACATTATAGAATATATACCAGAATGTGCATTAAGCGCGTGTACGTGGCCTAAATTCGTAGAGGAAACCACCGAACGGATCGCGTTTAAATTTTAAGCGAAAAAATTATGCGCCATACGGGCGCTTGTAACGGGAAATTTGTGGAGCCGGTATTTTCTCTAGTCTCGAAATAACCGTACGTAGTAAAAGAAAAGAAAAAAGGAAAAGAGAAAAAGAAAAAGAAGGATAAAACAACAAAAGAAAGGGAAGAAAGGAAAGGTAAAAAAAGAAAATACGAAACAAAAAAATTAACTCCAAAATAAAAAAGATAGAAAGTAAACGAAGGGATACATTTTTCTGGTATATTCAAATGAAAACTACGGGAAAGCTGAAAACGCGCATCTAATTTGACTGCACTCTCGTCGTACCTTAACGTTACAACGTTTTTCGCTCTTGGAATTAAAAGTGTAGAATAGTACATTGGAGTGTTCTGAAAGGAACACGAAACATCGTAAACGATGTAATTCGGTAAACGCTTCATTAAACAGCCACACGGTTTTTACGTAAAAATTCTGAGCTAACTTACGCAATATCGATAACCATAAACCGTGATGAATAGATATAGTTTTACGTGTAACAAGCATAACAAGCATATAAGAAAATAACTGAAGTATTCTTTAACAAGTTCTATTATTGATTCTTCTTGTATATAAGTACGTACGTAGATTAAAAAAAAAAAAAAAGAAAAGAAAAAGAGTTGATGGGACGTTAGAAATAAAAAAAACAAAAAAGAAAAAGAAAAAGGATGATTTTCCTTTTATGAGAACTTTAACGTACTCATAAAATTGGCGATGCCTTGTGTTTATATATCATAAAATTTATTTCTTTTTTTTTGTTACAGGTAAGCATACCCTAATGGAGACTCGACTTAAGACGGTAATTCAATTTCGTTCGTGCGATAACACGTAAGTCTTGTTGCGTTGCCAGAGGCCCTCACGATAAACTAGGCTAATGCGAGACTTTCGAACAAAGGGGAATGGTAAAAGGAAAACGATATTTCTCGTAGGCTGAAACGAAAGTCAATTTTTCCGGTTTAGCAATAAATGCTTGAAAACGTTCGTGAGACGTCATGCGAGGCATTATATGTTTTTGTATAATGGTAAAAGACGGTCAGTAGAAAAAACCATTCGTTATATTATGGCGAGAATCGAGCTAATAAATTGACTGAAAACGGTCGGATGTAAATTCGATGGAAACATGATATAGTTCACATGATATATATATATATATATATATATATATATATATATATATATGCGTGTAGAAGAACGTGACTACAATTTTATTTTCTTACGAACGTTTTTTCTAATGTGTCGGAAGGTTGTTCGAGTTTTCCCTACGAATGTGTTTCTTTGTCGTATATGTACGAACGAATGTCTCTTCTTTGGATTTATTGCCATCTGGAGATAGGACTCGATACGAGATATACGATTGGAATTGCTTTTTACGCGTAGATAAAAGACTTCCTCAGGGGATTCGGTAAACCACCATGATAAAATCGCAGTGCATTATTATCGGAATCGAATCAATTACTTTAAGTGTTCTACTCTCTAACTTTTACAAAGATTCCAAGTTGTAGCTTTTAACCGGAAGTCGATCGAGGTTCGTGCTGAGTGTTTAATAGGAAACTACCATTCCCAAAGAACTAATTCCAATGGCGATAATAGCAGGAATATCGTTTTACAATTTACAGAAAAATACTTGCAAAGAATTTGTACTAATAGTAATGGCTAGTATTCGTTAAAGGTAATCAAATTAATATCATTATCATTGAGATCTTATGAGAAATCTATACAATATTGTAGGTTCGATTTGTTGTAATTGATGAACGAAAAGAAAGAGAGAAGAAGAGAGAGAGAGAGAGAGAGAGAAAGAAAGAAAGAAAACTACAATCTCGTGGAAGCTATGGGTTGGTAAAGTGAAAGTCTAGTGACACGCTGCTCGACTTGGAAGACAGCAAATTGTCAGTTCTCGTTGGAGGAATGTAGGAAACTCAGTGAGGACTGAGGAACATTGCGATAACTTTCGAACAATTTCTACCGATTCTGCATCTCGATGAAGTTGTCCAAATAGTCTGGCAATGTGGAGTGTAGTAATCGTGCTGGTAGAAGACGACCTAAGAAAGAGAAATAGAAAGAGAAAGAGAGATAAAGCTAAAGAGACAGAGATACAGACAGAAACATAGACAGACAGATAGACAGAGAGAGAGAGAGAGAGAGAGAGAGAGAAAGAGAGAGAAAGAAAGAGAGAATCGGAAAGAAAGAAAGAAAGAAAGAAAGAAAAAAAAATATGTAGAAGAAGAAGAAGAAGAAGAAGAAAGAAAGAAAGAAGACTGAAGTACTTCGGAGTACGACGACTTTGGTGGCGACGACCACTGGTTGAGTTTCTCGAGACGGTTCTCAAACGAAATTTACTTGGCAACTTTCCATGAACGCGGGCCCACGGAATAACAATCAATTACGCTACTAGAGAAATCCGACGTCATGTTGGTACCGAGAGTGCGTTTTCGTTTGGAATCCATCAACGAGTCCGCGTTCCCTGTGTCACTGGTATACGAAACAGAGGATTTAGGCAAGTAGAGAATGCTTGACAATCGATAACGAGAGGAATGCACGTCGATAGGTCCTTTTCCTATGGGTATATGTTCTCGAAGCGACCTATTTTCTCTCGAATTCTCTCTTCCCTTTTACCTCTATTTCTCTCTCTTTCCATCCTTG